>NW_006409570.1:2197-5645 GCF_000296735.1 Chrysochloris asiatica | reverse complement strand
ATCTGAATCTTTCTTGAACCTCTGACAACACTCTGTCAATGTACTGTTGTAGCTGTTTTTGAATTCTCTTTAGCAAAATTTTACTTGCATAAGATATTAATGATATTTTCCAATGATTTCCACATTCTGTTGGGTAACCTCTTTGGAATGGGTACAAACATGGATCTCTTCCAATCAGTTGGCCAAGTTTCTTGGCATAGTTGAGTGAGGGCCTCCAGTGCTACATCAGATTGATGAAAGATTTTAATTTGTATGCCATCATTTCCCAGAGCCTTGTTCTATTCCAATGCCTTCAGTGTACCTTAGACTTCTTTTTTCAGTACCATTGGCTCTTGATCATATGCTATCTTTTGAAATTGTTGAATATCAACCATTTCTTTTTGATACAGTGATTCTTTCCATCTTCTTCTGATGCTTTCTGCATCATCCATCCAATGTTTTCCAGGGGAATCCTTCAATGTTGCAAGTTTAATCCTTGAGTTTTTTCTTCAGTTGTTTCAGCTTCAGAAATGTTGAACATGTTCTCTTTTGTTTTTCTTTGCACATTTCATTATAATACTTGACTTTGTCTTCTTGAGCTGCCCTTTGCAATATTCCGTTCAGCTGTCTTGCCGTCTCATTTCTTGCATTTGCTTTAGCATCTCTTCACTGGAGAGCGTGTTTCAGAGTCTCTACTGACATTCATTTTGGAATTTTACCTGGTCTTCCTTTCAGGCACATTGATATTATTATACTGATTTATTTCAAGATAGATATCAGAATGTTCTTTTTGATTATGAATGCAACACCATTCCTTTTTTGTTTGTCATTCCTGGCATAGTAAACCATATGATTGTTAGATTGAAAATGCCAATACCAGTTAATTTCAGCTCATGAATGCCTAGGATATTGATGTTTATGCATTCCATTTCATTTTTGATATCTTACAGTTTTCTCAGATTCATATTTAGCACATTGCATGTTATGATTATCAATAGATGTTTTCATCTGTTTCTCCTCTTTTGGAGTTATGCCCCATAAGCAAATGAAGGCCCCAAAAGCTTTACTCCATTCACATCATCATTGTCAATTCTACTTTGTGGAGGCACCTGTTCCTCAGTGGTATTTTGAGTGCATTCCAACCTGAGGAGGTCATCTTTGGGCAATATCTGACAACATTCTGGTGTCTTTCATCATGATTCAATGTTTTGGTGTTCCACTGCTATTCGTATGGTTTTCAGAGGCTAAACATTCAGAAATAGTATGTCTCTCATACTTCCTAGTCTGTCTTAGTGTGGAAGCTCAGCTGAATTCTGTTCATCGTAGGTGTACCCTGCTGGTATTTAAAATACTGATGGCATAGCTTCCAGCATCAAAGCAACATGCAAGCTACCACAGTATGACAAAATGACAGATGAGTAGTGGATGGGAAATATGGTCACCAACAGTTTCTGAGCAGTGTTTCTTATAAATTCTACTGCTGGAAAGAAATGGACTATCTTTCTCAGTCCAATGCAAAAAGAAAAGTTCTAGAAGATTATCCTTGACCTGAATACTCCCAGTATAAGCAAATGCAGCCCAGGAGTAGAGCCATGGGCAAAAATTTGATGAAACTACCTGGTTTCAGTGAAGGATTTGCAGGGGATAGGCACGCTTTGAAGACCAAGGAACACAAAAAAACAAGTGTCCACTGCGTCAGAGTCACTATCCCTTTTTACTTATAAAACTAATTCTGGTTTTTAGATACAGAATTCTTTTAGTCATGATTGATATAGAGAAACATTTCAGACTATTGTTTGTTTGTTTGTTTTTCTTCAATTTAACAAAATTAAGCAAAATTTTCCAAGAATGGATACTGTTGAAAATTGCACTGAGAAAACTTTAGAATCATATTAGTTTGTGTAAAATAGAACAATAAAATACCATCTTCTATCACTGATTCCAGAGAACCTCAAAAATGAATCTTTCATCTAACATGAAAGGAAATGTAGCACTATTCCTGGTGAAAGCCACATTTTCCCTGACTGCATCAAATATCATGCTTCTTCCCTTACATTCTGTTTGATACCTGAAGGCTAGGGACAGCAGAAAAGCAACTCATTCTTAATTGTCCCATCTGCAGAAAGAAGGGTGATCTCCAGAGAAACACAGTTTGAAGGTATCTGAATTTAGCACCTTTAAATTATTAGTGGCAAGCAGGCAGATCCTGCATCCGGAAGGGGAAAGATTTTCAAGTATGAAATTGAATTCACTCCTGCAGACTGCAAAAGCCCTAAATATCAAACTTCAGAAGATGCATGAAAATATGTGTGAATTCTTTGTTTGAAGGAATTGGCCTTGGCTTTGTTTTTGAGATGATTTATCCTTTAATTAACAATGTCAAGAGGAATTTAATAACATTTTAATTTCACATTCAAAGTGCAATTAAAATGGTTTGATTCATATTTCAAAGGACTATAGCTCAGTTTTATTTCTCAGAGAGTGTATCCCTACTTTAAAATTTCTTACTGAATTCTAACATATATCTCAGGCCCACAGCTCAATGAGCAGTTTGCGTTTTTGTAGATCTGTGTGACCTCCACACAGACCAAATGTAGAAATGTCTAATAGTTCAACAGATCTCTTCGTGCACCTATGGTCATTTCCTACTCTGACCCATAGACCTAGAGGTAACTGTGGTCAGGTGCTTTTGAGGTGATTTGTTCTCATATTGAGCTCAAGGGGCAGAGATCTGCCTAATAGGGTTTTCTTGGCAGTAATCTTTACAGATTAGGAAGGAAGAAGCCCAAGGTGCATTGAAGGAATTGGGAAAGAACAAAGCTCTAGGAATTGAAGGAATAAAAATTGATATCTTTCACTAAAATGAGGCAGCACTGGAGGCACTCACTCATCTATGCCAAGAAATCTGGCAGACAACTATCTGGCCAACTGATTGGAAGAGATCCGTATTTGTGCCCATTCCAAAGAGAGGTGACCCAACAGAATGCGGAAATCATCAGACAATCTCTTTGATATCCATCGTGAGTAAAGTTTTACTAAAGGTAATATAGTACGGCTGCAAGCATACATTGACAGAATTTCCAGAGGTTCAAGCCTGTTTCAGAAGAGGCCATGGAACGAGGGATATCATTGCTGATGTCCGATGATTCTTGGCTGAAAGCAGAGAATATCAGAAAGAAGTTTACCTGTGCTTTATTGACTACGCAAAGGTTTTCGATTGTGTGGATCATGACAAACTGTGGATAACATTGCAAAGTATGAGTATTCCAGAACACTTATTTATGCTCATGAAGAATCTGCACGTGGACCAAGAGGCAGTTGTTCAAACAGAACATGGGAACACTGAATGGTTTAAAATTAAGAAAGGTGTGCAACAAGGTTGTATTTTTTCATCATACTTATTCAACCTTCATGCTGAGCAAATAATCTGAGAAGCTGGGTTATATGAACAAAAATGTGGCATCAGGAT
>NW_006409570.1:0-1799 GCF_000296735.1 Chrysochloris asiatica | reverse complement strand
TTAGGCACATGTTGCTTTTGTTTTTTTCTTAGGTTTTTATTGTGAGGTTTACATGGGAGAACATCAGCTTTACACTCATCCTATCATATTTAATTTCATTGCAATGATTACAGTACCCTCCATGCATCATCATATAACTCCAAAGGGTATACCACACAGGCCCTACCTCCCAGCCCCGGGCCGCCAGCACACCGCCCTTCTCCGCCCTGAGACCAGTGTCCCCAGCCACTCCATCTGTCTTTGTCATCTTCTCTGTCTCCCTCCCTGGCATCACTGCCTCTCTGGGTAGGGTACCGCTCTTTGTTCTTCTCAGTTGATGGTCCCAGAGACCTCCGCTCCTGGGTTGCAAAATCAATCACTCTCCTTCTTTTGTCAAAAAGCATCTACCACTATATTTCCTACCCTCACAGTCAGACCTGATGGCAGTTATTCACTATTATGCCACAAGAGTCTTATCCCCATTTCCTTTCACCAGCCCGGTCCCTACAGATTGGAAATCATTCAGTGGTGATTCTACCTTCCCCCGCCCCATCTGGAACTAGGCTCACTCTTGAAAGCTAGTAAGCCAGTCACTTCTTGCCTTTATTTTGGATAGCCAATGTCTATGTTGCCCATCCCTGGCAACCCTTTGTACCAAGGGGGTGGAAGTAATCCTTGCTGTAAAGATTTGTTCCCTTTTTTGAGTGACTACATCCATAAGTATAGGTAAAGTTCATCAAATTGTAGGTTACTTTTTTTTTCTTTCCCTTCTTCTTTCTTCTTCTAGTTGAGTTCTGATCATCCAGCCATTGAAGCCAGGTCAAGTGGGTACTATCTGCAAGTATGAGTGTTCTTGTGCATCTGCCCTCACTTCATATCAGCTGGACGCTTCACTCTCTGCTCTAGCCCTCTCCATGTCACTGCCTCTGGGCCAGGAGTCCCTGGGTCTTGCCATACTGCTGGTCATCCAGGTCTCTAACCGGGTTCACGGGGGTCTATTGAATGTGGTCAGGCTTAGTTTGTAACTTCATTGTTGTTTTTTCCCCCCTTTTTCCTTATCGGTGACCAACATGGTCACCAGCCAGAGCACATGCCTGCTCATGTATTTCCCTTGAGTCTCAGTCCTGGAAGGGAGTTTGCTCTGAGGGGTCCTGACCACTTGCCTTGATGGCTCTCGGGCAAACATTTTACTTGTTCTTGTAGTAAACAATCAGACTGCCGTTATTGTTTTGGATTTTCCTGCTGGTCTTTCTTTCATGAAGTATCTTCTGTTCTTCTAGCTACTCCAGGCTGGTCTACTTGCCCTTCCTTTCCTGTGGAAATTTCCTACCTCAGTTGGTTCTGGATGGGGTTCTGGAATCCACCTATGGTCTTGTGCAATGTAAAGCCTCCACAGGAAGCCTCTTTCACTGGGCAACTTCTAGCCCCCTTTAAGGTGTTCCAATTAGTTAAAGGCTGAAGACAGATTTACAAGCTTTCTGTAGTGATAATTCTGGCTATTCCTTTCTCCCCAACTCAAGTGTCTATTTTACAATGGTAGGCAAGGGAAACCAATATTCAAAAGATAGTCAAGCATCTTAACACTATTCCCCTCTTTTACCCCTTTAAACCATGACGCAATCCCTGTATCCCGGAGCCCTGTTGTCCCAAGGTTGTGCATACATCATCATTTGCCAGTGTCCCACTTAGCCCATGTGAACCTGCATAACTGTTCTCCCATCAGCCTTGTTCTCGCATTCCCTCTCATTTCTTGTGTATTGCCCTCCCCCATCTCCCCACCGCCACCCAAGCTATCCTGTGTCTATTCCTTACCCTGTGCT
>NW_006409569.1:45614-46928 GCF_000296735.1 Chrysochloris asiatica | reverse complement strand
CAGAGGAGTCCAACGTGTTCACAAGTGAGAGCTAGCTACATGGCAGAATAGTAAAACATGACCATATACTGAGAGTTAGCTACTTGGCAGATGAGTCTAACATGTGTATTTGTAGAAGAGTAGCTACAAGGCAAACGAGTCCATCATGTTCATACAGAGATAGCTGGCTTCATGGCTGATGAGTCCAACATGTCCATGTACTCAGAGCTAGCTACATGGTAGACAAGTCCAATATGTTTATATACAGAGAGCTACCTACATAGCCGATCAGTCCAACATAACATGTACAGAGAGCTAGCGAAAAGGCAGACGAGTCCAATGTGTCCATATCCTTAGAGCTAACTACATGACAGAGTAGTTCAACATGTCCATATACTGAGAGTTAGCTACATGGAAGATGAGTCTAACATGTATTTATAGAGAGGACTAGCTACAAGGCAGATGAGTCCAACATGTTCATAAAGAGAGAGCTGGTACTTCCAGTGGCACTTCCCTGACCAGCAGGACAGGTATGTGAGCTCGAGACAAATTAGGGGGCAGGCTCATCCTAGAGGCCCCAGCCTGGTGGACAGACAGCTTTTGGGCAAATATAAAACATTAATCGGCAACTTTATGAACTTGATTTTTTGAAAGAACTAATTATTGAGGAATTGAGAGCAATTTTAACACCCACTTGCCTGCTCCCGGCTCTTACGGGGGGGAAGGCTCTGCCCACTGCAGAGCCTAACAGGGCCTGAGCAGACACTCTCAGAAAACCAGTGAGCCTGGAGGAACCAACATAGTCCATCCCAGGGGGGTTCCCATAGCCACAATAGGCATTACCAGTGAATATATAGGGTAAATTGGGGGGCCCAAGGCACAGGGGGACAAAGAGGCAATTTAGACGTCATCAAAAACAGACCCCATCTGCCTACAAGCACGAAGCTCAGCCCCCACTTCTTCAGCCTAGGTTAACACTCCGCACAGTCTCAGAAACCAGCCCAAGCTAAATAGCAGCTCATTCCCAATAACAAAACACCCCTGCTGTGGCTCAATCCGCCAAACCGAAAACCCTGAAGAATTGCAAAAATTGTGCACTGCAACTCCCACAGGAAACCATAGACTGGCTAGTGGTGGGTCATAAACCACCCCACAGCATCTCAACAAGTAGCAAAAACTAGAGGGATCCAAAACAGAGTAATAACATTTTAGATTAACTGAGGAAGCGCAGAGGGCAGGACTCGCTGGCGGCTAGGGCGAAGGTCGCCGGCAAAAGTGGCTCAGAAGTCCAGACAGAAAGGAGTCAAAACAGAGCTCCCAGTTTCAGACCCACAG
>NW_006409569.1:43100-44444 GCF_000296735.1 Chrysochloris asiatica | reverse complement strand
GGTTGCATAGCCTCCTTTTTGTTTTTGGAAGACACTTTGTCTCCCTATATTACACAAGAAAAGTCAGCAACCACAGCCAAAAAATCAAGCTGTAATCACACCTTATAAAACACCAAAACCCAGGCAAGAACCAATACCAGCAGACATACACCAGGGAAACAGACAATACCTGTGAATGTCAAAGTTAAGTTATAAGAAGAGGGAAAAGAGAAGACCACATCCTGATCACGTCTCCCTGGAAACAATCATCAAGCATAAAAAAGTAACAAAATACATATTTACTTAAGTGTTAGGCCCGCAGAGAAACAGTAAACATGCCCAAGAAGCAAAAATATATGACCATAGCAGCACATGTCCAGAAAAAAGATAAAATACCTGAGACAAATGACCTAGAAGTAGACCTGGAATCCATTATGGAAGGAGGGCAGGCCCTGGAAATGCCTGAGAAAGAATTCAGAAAAATGATTATGAAATGCCTCAAAACACTCTACAAAGGAGTTGAGAAAAATAAGGAAGAAGCCAGGAAAGTGCAACAAGAACAATCAAACAAGATAGACAAAGCATTGGAAGCAATACAAAACATACAGAAAAAGAACCAAACAATCAATAACAAAGTTTCAGAAATAGAAAACACTCTGGAAGGACTAAGGAATAAAATAGACGAGATAGAAGGAAGAATCAGCTGGAAGACAGGTCTTTCAATACCTCCAAGATAGAAGAACAAACACAAAAAAGGATAAAAACTTCTGAAGTTGATATAAGATTCATGCTGGACAACATGAAGATATAAGATTCATGCTGGACAACATGAAGAGAAATAACTTAAGAATCATTGGCATTCCTGAGCAAGAAGAATTACACAAGTCCGCTGAGGAAATAGTCGAAGAACTTCTGGAAGAGAATTTTTCCAACATCCTGAAAAGTGAAAAAATCAACGTACAAGAAGCACAATGGACTCTAAGAAGGGCAGACCCAAAGAGAAAATCACCAAGACATATCATAGTCAAGCTTTCCAAACTCAAAGACAAGGAGAGGCTTCTGAAAGCAGCCAGAGAAAGAGAAAGGTCACATATAAGGGCATACAAGTCAGACTAAGCTCAGATCTCTCAGCAGGAACCATGCAGCCAAGAAGACAATGGGGAGACATATATAAAACCCTGCAAGAAAAAAATTGCCAACGAAGAATGCTTTACCCAGCAAAACTATCAATCAAATATGATGGGGAAATATGATGGGGAGATCAAAACATTACAGGTTAAACAGAAGCTATGGGAGTTCACCAAAGCCAACCATGCACAACAAAACATCCTAAAGGGAGTTCTGTGGACTGAGAACCAACAAGAA
>NW_006409569.1:36807-39979 GCF_000296735.1 Chrysochloris asiatica | reverse complement strand
GCAGAGTTATGCAACAGTTCCATGTAAACAGTTGTAACTACATGGCAGATGAGTCCAACATGTCCATATACTGAGAGCTAGCTACATGGCAGATTAGTCCAACATGTCCATATACAGAGTACTAGCTACATGGCAGATGAGTCCAACATGTTCTTATACTGAGAGTTAGCTACATGGTAGATGAGTCCAACATGTGTATGTTTAGAGGCTTCGCGAAAAGGCAGATGAGTCCAACATGTCCATATACTGAGAGCTAGCTACATGGCAGACAAGTTCAATATTTTCATATACAGATAGCTACCTACATGGCATATCAGTCCAACATATCCATGCACCGAGATCTAGCTACATGGCAGAAGAGTCCAAAATGTCCATATACGGAGAGCTAGCTACATGGCAGAATAGAGCAACATTTCCATATCCACAGTTGTAACTCCATGGCAGATGATTCCAACATGTCCATATACTAAGAGATAACTATATGGAAGAGTAGTCCAACATGTCCATATACAGAGCACTTGCTACATAGCAGATGAGTCCAATATGTCCATATAGTGAGATTTAGCTACATGGCAGATGAGTTCAACTTGTGTATACATAGAGGACTAGCTACAAGGCAGGTCAGTCCAACATGTTCTTACAGAGAGAGCTGGCTACATGCTGATGTGTCAAACATGTCCATATACAGAGAGCTACCTACATGGCAGAAAAGTTCAATACGTTCATATACAAAGAGTTATCTACATGTCAGATCAGTCCAACATATCCATGCACAGAGCGCTAGCTAGATGGCAGACGACTCGACAATGTCCATATACAGAGAGCTACCTACAGGGCAGATCAGTCCAACATATCCATGAACTGAGAGCTAGCTACATGGAAGAAGAGTCCAAAATGTCCACATACGGAGAGCTAGCTACATGGCAGAATAGAGCAACATTTCCATATACACAGTTCTAGGTACATGGCAGATGATTTGAACGTGTCCATATACTAAGAGATACCTATATGGCAGAGTAGTCCAATATGTCCATACACAGAGTACTTGCTACATAGCAGATGAGTCCAATATGTCCATATAATGAGATTTAGCTACATGGCAGCTGAGTCCAACTTGTGTATACATAGAGGACTAGCTACAAGGCAGGTGAGTCCAACATGTTCTTACAGAGAGAGCTGGCTACATGCTGATGTGTCAAACATGTCCATATACAGAGAGCTACCTACATGGCAGACAAGTTCAATATGTTCATATACAGGGAGCTATCTACATGGCAGATCAGTCCAACATATCCATGCACAGAGAGCTAGGTACATGGCATACGAGTCTAAAATGTCCATATAGAGAGCACTACCTACTTGAAAGATAAGTCCAACATATCCATGCACAGTGAGTTAGCTACATGGAAGACGACTCCAAAATGTCCATGTACAGAGGCCTAACTACATGGCAGAACTGTCTAACATGTCCATATAGTGAGAGTTAGCTACATGGCAGATGAGTCCAACATGTGTAATCGTAGAGGACCAGCTACAAGGCAGATTAGTCCAACAAGTTCATACAGAGAGAGCTGGTTACATGGCTGATTAATCCAATATGTCCATATAATGAGAGCTAGCTTCATGGCAGTGTAGTCCAATATTTTCATATACCTAGAGCTAACTACATGAAAGATCAGTCCAACACAGAGAGCTAAGTATATGGCAGATGAGTCTAGAATGTACATATACAGAAATGTAACTAAATTACAGAGTAGGGCAACGTTTCCATATACAGAGTTCTATATACATGGCAGAAAATTCCAACGTGTCCATATACTGAGAGATAGCTACATGGAGGACAACTCCAACATGTCCATATAAAGTATAATAGCTACATGGCAGTGTAGTGCAACATTTCCATATACAGTGTTCTAGCTACATGGTAGGTGAGTGCAACATGTCCATATACTAAGAGCTACCTATATGGCAGATTAATCCAACATGTCCATATAATGAGAGTTAGCTACATAGCAGAGGAGTCCAACATGGGTATATATAGAGGACTAGCTACAAGGCAGTTGAGTCCAACATGTTCATACAGAGAGAGCTGGCTACATGGCTGATGAGTCCAACATGTCTATATACAAAGAGCTAGCGAATTGGCAAACAAGTCCAAAATCTTCATATACAAAGAGGTACAAACGTAGCATATAAGTCCAACATATCAATGCACAGAGAACTGGCTACATGACAGACGAGTCCAAAATGTCCATATACAGAGAGCTAGCTACATGGCAGAGTATTGCAACATTTCCATATACTGAGTTCTACCTACATGGCAGATGATTCCAACATGTCCATATACTAAGAGATAGCTAAATGTCAGAGGAGTCCAACATGTCAATATACAGAGTACTAGCTATTTGACAGATGAGTCCAACATGTCCATATACTGAGAGTTAAATACATGGCAGATGAGTCCAACATGTGTATATTTAGAGGGCTAGCTAAAAGACATATGAATCCAACATGTTAATACACAGAGAGTTGGCTACATGGTTGATGAGTCCATCATGTCAATATACAGAGAAGTAGCTATATGGCAGAGCAGTGCAACATTTCCACATACAGATTTCTAGCTACAATGCAGATCAGTAAAACGTGCCCATATACTGATAGGTAGCGACATGGCAGAGTAGTCCAACATGTCCATATACAGTGTACTAGCTCCATGGCAGAGAAGTCCAACATGTCCATATACAGAGAGATAGCTAAATGGCTGATGATTCCAGCATGTGTATATATAGATGACCAGATACAAGACAGATGAGTCCAACAAGTTCATACAGAGAGAGCTGGCTACATGGCTGATGAGTCCAACATTTCCATATACTGAGAGCTAGCTTCATGGCAGAGAAGTCCAATATGTTCATTTACAGAGAGCTAACTACATGGCAGATCAAGCCAACATATCCATGCACAGAGAGCTACGTACATGGCAGACGAGTCTAAAATGTCCCTATACAAAGTGCTCGCTACATGGCAGAGTAGGGCAAT
Source organism: Chrysochloris asiatica (assembly GCF_000296735.1). Classification (NCBI taxonomy): domain Eukaryota; kingdom Metazoa; phylum Chordata; class Mammalia; order Afrosoricida; family Chrysochloridae; genus Chrysochloris; species Chrysochloris asiatica. Next base: position 36,940 of record NW_006409569.1, on the reverse strand, counting down.
ATTTCCATATACAGAATTTTAGCTACATGGTAGATGAGACCAATGTGTCGATATACTGAGACATAGCTACATGGCAGACAAGTCCAACATGTTCATATACAAAGAGCTACAAACATGGCAGATCAGTCTAACA
>NW_006409569.1:34303-36707 GCF_000296735.1 Chrysochloris asiatica | reverse complement strand
ATATACAGTGTTCTAGCTACATGGCAGGTGAGTCCAATGTATCCATATTCTGAGAGCTAGATACATGGCAGAATAATCCAACATGTCCATATACAGAGTATTAACTACATGGCAGATGAGTTCAAAATCTACTTATACAGTGTGATAGCTACATGGCAGAGTAGTGCAACATTACCATATACAAAGTTCTTGCTACATGCCAGATGAGTCCAACTTGTCCATATACTGAGGTCTAGTTATATGAAACAGTAATCCATGATGTCCATATATATACTACTAGCTACATGGCAGATGAATCTAACTTGTCCATATACAGAGAGATAGCTACATGCCTGATGCGTCCAACTTGTGTATATTTAGAGGGCTAGCTACAAGGCAGATGAGTCTAACATGTTCATACAAAGATATCTGGATAATTACTGATGAGTCCAACATGTCCATATACAGAGACCTAGCTACATGGCAGAGAAGTACAATATGTTCATATACAGATAGGTATCTACATGTCTGATCAGTCCAACATATCCATGCACAGAGCGCTAGCTACATGGGAGACAAGTCCAAAATGTCCATATACAGAGAGTTAGCTACATAGCTGAGTAGTGTGACATTTCCATATACAGAGTTCCAGCTACATGGCAGATGAGTCCAACGTGTTCATACACTGAGAGCTAGCTACATGGCAGAGTAGTCGAACATGTCAAAATACAGAGTCCTAGCTACATGGCTGATGATTCCAACATGTCCACATAATGAGAGTTAACTTCATAGCATATGAGTTCAACATGTGTATATATAGAGGACTAGCTACAAGGCAGATGATTCCAAATGTTCAGACAGAGAGATCTGGTTACATGGCTGATGAGTAACACATGTCTATATACAGAGTGGTAGCTACATGGCAGACAAGTCCAATATGTTCATAAGCAAAGAGCTACAATCATGGCAGATGAGTCATACATATCCATGCACAGAGAGCTGGCTACATTGCATACGAGTCCAAAATGTACACATAAAGAGAGCTAGCTACATGGCAGAGTAGTGCAACATTTCCATATACAGAGTTCTAACTACATGGTAGATGAGTCCAAAGTGTCCATATACTAAGTGGTAGCTACATGGCAGATTATTCCAACATGTCCATATATTGAGAGTTAGCCATATAGCATATGAGACCATCTTGTGTATATATAGAGGTATAGCTACAAGGCAGGTGAGTCCAACATGTTATTACAGAGAGAGCTGGTTTCATGGCTGATGTGTGAAACATGTCTATATACAGAAACCTAGCTACAATGCAGACAAGTCTAAAATGTCCATATACAGAGAGTTACTTATATGGCAGATTAGAGCATCATTTCCATATGCAGTGTTCTAGCTACATGTCAGATGAGTACAACGTGTCCATATACTAAGAGATAGCTACATGGCAAACAAGTCCAACATGTCCATATGCAGTATACGAGCTACATGGCAGAGTAGAGCAACATTTCCATATACAGTGTTCTAGCTACATGGCATGTGAGTCCAGCGTGTCCATATACTGAGACCTAGATAGATTGAAGAGTAGTCCAACATGTCCAATTACAGAGTACTAGCTACACGGCAGTTGAGTCCAACATGTGTATTTTTAGAGAGATATCTACAAGGCAGATGAGTGCAACATGTTTATACACAGAGAGCTGGTTACATGGCTGATGTATCCAACATGTCCATATACAGAGAGCTAGCTACGTGGAAGACAAGTCCAATATGTTCAAATACAGAGAGATAACTACATGGTAGATAAGTCCAACATATCCATGCACAGATAGCTAGCTACATGGAAGACAAATCCAAAATGTTCATATACAGAGAGCTAGCTACAAGGCACACTAGAGCAACATTCCCATATATAGATTTAGAGCTACATGGCAGATGAGTCCAACATGTGTATATATAGAGCACTAGCTACAAGACAGATGAGTCCATCATGTTCAGACCGAGAGAGCTGGCTACATGTCTAATGAGTCCAACATGTCTATATACAGACAGCTATCTACATAGCAGACATGTCCAATATGTTCATAGAAAAAGAGCTACAAACGTGGCAGATCACTACAACATATCCATGCACGGAGAGCTAGATACATGGCACAAAAGTCAAATAGGTACTTATATAGAGATCTAGCTACATGGCAGAGTAGTGCAACATTTCTATATACCGAGTTCTATGTACATGGCAGATGAGTTCAACTTGTCCATATACTGAGAGCTAGCTTCATGGCAGAGGAGTACAACATGTCCATGTTCAGAGTACTAGCTACAAGGCAGATAATTTCAACATGTCCATATACTGAGACTTAGCTACATGTCAGATGAGTCCAACATGTATATATTTAGAGGTCTAGCTACAAGGCAGATT
>NW_006409569.1:33367-33978 GCF_000296735.1 Chrysochloris asiatica | reverse complement strand
TTCATATACAGAGAGCTACCTACATGGCAGATCAGTACACCATATCCATGCAAAGAGATCTAGCTATCTGGCCGATGAGTCCAAAATGTCCTTATACAGAGAACTAGCTACATGGCAGAGTAGTGTGACATTTCCATATACAGAGTTCTAGCTACATTGCAAATGAGTGGAAAGTGTCCATGTACTGAGAACTAGCTACATGGCAGAGTAGTCCAAAATTTCCATATACAGAGCACTAGTAATATTGCAGAATATTCCATCATGTCCATATAATGAGAGTTAGCTATATGCCAGAGGAGTCAAATATGTGTATATATAGAGGACTAGCTTCAAGGCAGCTGAGTCCAACATGTTCAAACAGAGTGCTACATGGCTGATGAGTCCAACATGTCCATATACAGAGTTCTAACTACATGGCAGTCAATTGCACTATGTTCATATACAGAGAGCTAACTACACGGCAGATCAGCCCAACACATCCATAAACAGAGATCTAGTTACATGGTAGACGAGTCCAAAATATCCATATACAAAGAGCTAGCTACATGGATGAGTAGTGCAATATTTCCATACACAGAGTTCTAGCTACATGACAGATGTGACCAACGTGT
>NW_006409569.1:32309-33267 GCF_000296735.1 Chrysochloris asiatica | reverse complement strand
TGTCCATATACTGAGAGCTAGCTACATGGCAAAGTAGTATAACATGTCCATATACAGAGTATTTGCTACATGGCAGATGAGTCCAATGTGTCCATATTCTGAGAGATAGCTACATGGCAGAGTAGTCCAACATGTCAATATACAGAGTACTAACTACATGGCAGATGAGTCCAATAAGTCCATATAATGAGAGTTAACTACATAGCAGATGAGTCCAACATATATCTATATAGAGGACTAGCTACAAGGCAGATTTGTCCAATATGTTCGGACAGAGAGAGCTGGCAACATGGCTGATGAGTCCAACATGTCTATATACAAAGAGCTAGCGACATGTCAGACAAGTTCAAAATCTTCATATACAAAGAGGTACAAACATAGCTTATCTGTCCAACATATCAATGCACAGAGAGCTAGCTACATGGCAGATGAGTCCAAAATGTCCATATACAGAGAGCTAGCTACATGGCAGAGTATTGCAACATTTCCATATACAGAATTCTAGCTATATGGCAGCTAAGTCCAACATGTCCATATATTAAGAGATAGCTACATGTCAGAGGAGTCCAACAGATCCATATACAGAATACTAGCTACTTGGCAGATGAGTCCAACATGTCCATATACTGAAAGCTACATGGCAGACAAGTCCAACATATCCATATACAGTATGCTAGCTAAATGGCAGAGTAGTGTAACATTTCCATATACAGTGTTCTAGCTACATGGCAGGTGAGTCCAATATATCCATATTCTGAGAGCTAGATAAATGGCAAAATAGGCCAACATGTCCATATACAGAGTATTAACTACATGGCAGATGAGTCCAACATGTCCATATACTGAAAGTTGGCTACATGGCAGGTGAGTCAAACATGTACATATTTAGAGGGCTAGCAACAAGGCAGATGAGTACAACATGTTCATACACAGAGAGCTGGCTACATGGATGATGATT
>NW_006409569.1:2456-3457 GCF_000296735.1 Chrysochloris asiatica | reverse complement strand
GTCCATATACTGAGAGCTAGCTACATGGCAAACTAGTCCAACATGTCCATATACAGAGTACTAGCTAAATTACAAATGAGTCCAACATGTCCATAAACTGAGAGCTAGCTACATGGCAGACAAGTCCAATATGTTCATATATAGAGAGCTAACTACATGGGAGTTAAGTCCAACATATCCATGCAAAGGGAGCTCGCTACATGGCAGACAAATCCAAAATATACATAAACAGAGACCTATCTACATGGCAGAAAAGTGCAATATTGCCATATACAGAGTTCTAGCTACATGGTAGCTGAGTCCAATATATCCATATACTGAGAGATAGCTATATGGCAGTGTAGTCGAACATGTCCATATACTGAGTACTGACTACATGGCAGTGGAGTCCAACATGTGTATATTTCGAGGGCTACCTACGAGGAAGATGAGTCCAACATGTTCATACACAGAGAACTGTTTACATGGCTGATGAGTCCAACATGTCCATATACAGAGACATATCTACATGGCAGTTCAGAGAGAGATAGCTACATGCCAGATGAGTCAAAAAATGTCAATATTCAGAGTTAACTACATGGCAGAATAGTGCAACATATCCATATACAGAGTTCTAGATACATGGCAGATGAGTCCAACGTGTCTATATACTGAGAGCTAGCTTCATGGCAGAGTAGTCCAACATGTCCATATACAGAGTACTAACTACAAGGCATATGAGTCCAACATGTCCATATACTGACAATTAACTACATGGCAGATGAGTCCAACCTGTTTATATTTAGAGAGCTAGCTACAAGGCAGATGAGTCCACCATGTTCATAAACATATCCATGCACAGAGAGCTATCTACATGGCAGACAAGTCCAAAATGTTTATATTCAGAGAGCTAGCAACATCGCAGAGTAGTGCAGTTTTTCCATATACAGAGTTCTAGCTACAAGGCAGAGGAGTCCAACGTGTCCATATACTGAGATATAGCTACATGGCAGAGTAGTCCA
>NW_006409569.1:0-1371 GCF_000296735.1 Chrysochloris asiatica | reverse complement strand
TCCATATACACAGTTCAACATACATGGCAGATGAGTCCAATGTGTCCATATACTGAGAGCCACCTACCAGGCTGAGTAATCAAACATGTCCATATCCAGAGAGCTAGATACATGGCAGACAAGTTCAATATGTTCATATACAAAGAGATACCTTCATGGCAGATCAGTTCAACATATACATGCACTGAGAGCTAGCTACATGGCAGACGAGTCCACATACAGAAAGCTAGCTACATGGCAGAAGATTGCAATATTTACATATTCACAGATCTAGCTACATGGCAGATGAGTCCAACGTGTCCATACATTGAGACCTAGATACAAGGCAGAGGAGTCCAACATGTCAATATAAAGAGTACAAGCTACATGGTAGATGAGTCCAACATGTGTATATATAGAGGACTAGCAACAAGGCAGATGAGTACAATATGTGCATACAGAGAGAGCTGGCTACATGGCTGATTACTCCAACATGTCCATATAGAGAGAACTCTCTACATGGCAGAAAAGTCCAATATATTTATATACAGAGAGCTAACTATATGGCAGATCAGTCCAACATATCCATGCACAGAGGGCAAGATACATGGCAGAGGAGTCCAAAATGTCCATATACTGGGAGCTACGTACATGGCAGAGTAGTGCAACATTTCCATAAACAGAGTTCTAACTACATGGTAGATGAGTCCAATGTGTCCATATAATGAGAGTTAACCACATGGCAGATAAGTACAGCATGTGTATATATAGTGGATTAGCTACAAAGCAGATGAGTCAACATGTTCATACAGAGAGAGCTGGCTACATGGCTGATGAGTTCAACATGTCCATATATGGAGAGCTGGCTACATGTTAGAAAATTCCATAATATTCATATACTGAGAGCTAGATATAGGGCACATCGGTTCAACATATGCATGCACAGAGGGCTAGCTACATGACAGATGAGTCCAAAATGTCCACATAAAGAGAGATAGCTACGTGGCAGAGTAGTGATAACTACATGGCAGATAAGTCCAAGATGTGTATATATAGAGGACTAGCTAAAAAGCATATGATTCCAACATGTTCATACAGAGAGAGCTGGCTACATGTCTGATGAGTCCAAAATACCCATATACTGAGAGCTAGCTACATGGCAGAGTATTGCAACATTTCAATATACATATTTCAAGCTACATGGAAGATGAGTCGAACATGTCCATATACTGAGAGCTAGCTACATGGCAGAGTATTGCAACATTTTAATATACATATTTCAAGTGACATGGAAGATGAGTCTAACATGTCCATATACTGAGAGCTAGCTACATGGCAGAGTAGTCCAACATGTCCATATATAGAATACTTGCTGCATGTGAGATGAATCCA
>NW_006409568.1:48656-49165 GCF_000296735.1 Chrysochloris asiatica | reverse complement strand
GATGGTAACTATGGCAGTGAAACGATGTATGATAGAATGAGTGTAAAGCTAATGTTCCCCCATGTAAACTATCACACAATAAAAGGAAAAAAAAAAAAATCTTCTCAGTAGTAATGTGTACTTCATACAATGTTGTAGTGTGTAATTTGTTGATGTTATCACTTTCAATGCTCACTGACAGATGTTCATTGTTGTGATTTGCTGTGAAAAGCACTGTCATATCACAGGCTCCTACAATAATAGTGAAAACTAACCAAAAAAGAGGTATTTTACTTAAATCACAACTGACTTATGAAAAAGGTGTTGGATTGGAACTTGGTCATAAATTGGGACTACTTGTACTTTACTACATTTTATGCTAGATTATAACCCATGGGCATATGCTGCTGCTTATTTCATGGAAAAGAAGTCTGCTTTTATTTTTTCTTTAATAATAAACACATAGAAACTATGACAAAATTATTTTTTCTCTTATGTAAATGATTCCTATTTGATATTGCCAAGACTTT
>NW_006409568.1:44583-46501 GCF_000296735.1 Chrysochloris asiatica | reverse complement strand
GATGATATCAAGAACATCATACATGAAGAAAGCAAAAAGTCATTAAGAAGACAAGAAAGAAGGAAGAAGTCAAAATGGATGTGAGAAGAAACACTGAAACTTGCTCTCCAGCATAGAGATGCTAAAGTATATGGAAGAAATCAAGAGGTACAAGAAGTGAACAGAAATTGCAAAGATCAGCTTGAGAAGATAAACTGTAATATCTTAAAGTAAATCCCTAATCTCTGGTCTTGTGTTCTCTGTAATATTTCTATACATATGTATACATGTAGTATTCATTCTGAACAAAAAAGAAGAAACAACCCAAATATCAATTAATCAATGAATTGAGAAGCAAAATCTTATGGTTATTGGTGATGGTGAAGTGTCATTGATTTGGTTCCAACTCATAAGGACCCCGTATAGGTTTTCCCATGAGCAGCAGATGGCTTTGAACTTCCAGCCTTGCAGTGAGTAGTCCAGTGTTAATCCTATAGGCTACACCAGGATCTTGTATATTCATAAAATGGAATATTATTCAGTCACATAAAGGAACAAAATATAGATATATGCTATAATATAATTGAATCTTGAAAAATTAGGCCAAGTGAAGAAAGTCAGTCACATATTGTATAATTCCATTTACATGAAATATCTGGAATAGGTAAATCCATAGAGTTAGAAAGTATGTTAATGGTTTACAATAGGGAGAATGTAACAATAGGCATGGATTTCTTTGGAGATGTTGAAATGTTTTGAAATTAGATAGTAGTTACAGATTCACAACTCTGAAAGCCACTCAGTTTTAAACTTCAAGAATGAATTTACTAGTCATAAAAAAATTACTTAAAAAAAATTCCTAAAGATAGATCTTAACACTGAGAAATTATTTTTTATTTCTCTGATGTCTTGGGATCTCCAAGAATAAGCTAGAGAGTGTATTTGAATTAAGGATAAAAGTTTGATATGCAATAATACATTTGGGGGAAACAATAATATATGTATTGTTTCTCCTCCTCTTAGGAATCCAGTCTGTGCCGTGGAATTATCATGACCACTGCCTTGGAGACCTATGAGATGAGATTGAGATAGACTAGAAAATATAAATGTTTTGGTTGAGGATAGCTCTGGTGGCAAATACGTAGTCTGAGTGAAAGAATCAGTAAGTGTTGAAGCAGAACTAGGAGCTGAGTGTGAAGATATATTGGTGGTAGGATATCCAGTTTGTCTGGGATTGTTCTGATTTTTAGTGCTCTGAGCACTGGATGCCAATTCTGGGCAAACTAGAGCATTTGATCCCCAGTTGGCAGCAAAGCAATGACACTGATGGCTATTACTTACTAAGGCCTAGAGGACTGGTATGATACTGCAGGATAATGCACTGGATTGTAATGTCAGTTTGAACCACAATGTCAGTGGTTCAAACCCACCAGCTGCCTCTCAGAAACCATCTATACATGGTGGCTATAAGTTGGAATCGACTCAACAGAACTTAACAACAACTATTGTAGCCCTGGAGTCCTGATGTGGCACTGTAGGATAAGCACTGGACTACTAACTACATGGTCAGTGGTTCAAACCTATATAGAAATCAATCTCAGAAACCCTATATAGGGTTGTTATGAGTCAGAATTCACTCAAAGACACACAACAACTATGTAGCAGGCATTACGCTGCTGTTGTTAAGTGTCTTTGAGTCAGTTCTAATCCATAGCAACCCTGTATAGAGTTTCTCAGGAGCAGCTGGTGAGCTTGAACTGCCAACCTTGTGGTTTAAATTGACTTTGCAGTCCAGCACATTCACCCACAGCACCACACAAGGACTCCAAGTTAAGCCCTCTTAATGCATTATTTTTTCAATCCTCAAAACCAATCACAATTGTAAAAAGAAAAGGTTTTCTTGATACAAGAAACATTCTATGATGGTTACAGAGGGGAG
>NW_006409568.1:42046-43923 GCF_000296735.1 Chrysochloris asiatica | reverse complement strand
CAGCAGTATTGAGATTCCAAGTTCAGTCTCTAGATTCAGAGTGTTCACTCTTAACCACACACTCTATTTGGAGAGATTGAAGCAGTACAGGTGACTTTGAAAATTACCTCTCAAGAGTGCTGTAAGTTTCCCAGTGCTGTTTCTATACCGTGATCCTATTTCCTTTTCCAAAGTGACCCAATAGGATGGAGTCGAACTTCTCCCTTAGGGTTTCTGATACTATAAATCTTTATGGGAGCAGGCAGCCTCATCTTTCTCCTGCGGAGCATATAGAGGGTTTGAACCTTTGACCTGGTGGTTACCAGCCCAATGTTTAACCAGGGCTCTAACCAAGTTATTTATTAGGTGCTGGGCACTGTTAAGTGTTAGAATTACATTTGGAAACCAACATGCATTCTCCCTTCTTAGCACTTACTTGAGTTATAGTTAAGTCCTACAAAGGAAGCAGAAAGAGAATATCCCATTTTAGATAGGATTATCAGAGATAGCATCTCTAAGGAAGAGATATTTAGACTGAGACCCAAATGATGATAAATAACTGGTCCTCTGGAAAGTGTGGAGAAAAGCATTCTTGTTGGAGAGAATAGCTTGTTTAAAGTCACTTATATAGGAAAGGAGCTCTGGTAGCATAGTGGTTACGAATTGGGCTGCGAGCCACAAGGTCAGTAGTTCGAAACTACCAGCGGTTCCGCAGGAGAAAGATGAGGTGGTCTGCTCCCGTAAAGATTTACAGCCTTGGAAACCCTGTGTAGGGTCGCTATGAGTCGGAACCGACTCCACTTCACATCACAACAACAACAACAATATAGGAAAGAGCTTCATGCCTTTGGGGTGGGGGGATGTTAGTTGGGGTAGGGTGGGGAAGGGAGAGTTACACATCATCATCATAATGACAATAATAGAGCCAATTTGGTTAGAGCATCTTTAGCAAGTGAAACAGTAAATATTTTTTGTACATAAGAACTTGAGGGGTTGTGTGACTTCCCAATACCATTTATCTATAAGGGTGGGACTCAACTCAAGGATTTGGGATTCTTCACCTTGATTCCTGAGACATAATGTGTGAGTATTATTCTGAAAGGATGACAATTTCACAGTTAAGGCTTTCAAACATTTTAGGTATTGTACTGTTTTCCACATAAAGTCTCATATAAGCCTATTGCTGTTTAGTTGATTTCTGTTAGCAACCTTGTATAGCGTATGTGAAGCTGTACATTTTTAAAGGAACAGAAGTCCTCATCTTTTTCCCATGGAGTGGCTAGTGGGTCTGAACTGCTGACCTTGCAGTTAGTAGTCTAGTGCTTATCCTACAGCTAGAACAGAGTAAAACTGCCCCATAGAGGTACCAAGGCTGTAAAACCTGATAAGCTACCGGTGGCTTTGGTGGTTTTCATCAGCTGACTCCTCAGTTAGCACCTCAGCACTTAACCACTGTGCCACTAGTGCTATTTATATTATTGTTAAGTGCCATTGAACTGGTTCAGATTCATAGCAACTCTGTATAGGGTTTCCGAGCGGCAGCGGGTGGGTTTGACCTGCCACCTTGTGGTTGGCATCCTAGTGCTTATCCTACAATGTCACACAAGGACCCTATTTATGCTGTTGTTGTTGTTTGGTGCCATCAAGTCGGTTCCAACTCATAGAGACATTAAGCACAAGAGAACAACACACTGCTTGGTCCTGCTTAATCCTCACAATCATTATTAGGTTTGAATTCATTGCTTCTGCTCTTGTGCCAATCCATCTTGTTGGGGATCTTCCTCTTTTCAGTGGCCCTCCACTTTTTATAGAAACCTAATATTCCAGAAAATGAGCCCCTCAAGTTGGAAGGCACTCAAAATGCGGCTGGGGAAGAGCTGACTCCTCAAAGTAGAGTT
>NW_006409568.1:0-11160 GCF_000296735.1 Chrysochloris asiatica | reverse complement strand
GGAAGAAGGGTGCTTTTTGTAATAGGACTGAGTTGGAGAAAAGACAAGAAGGGACCAGAAAATATATTAGAACCACTGATTATGCTTACTGGACAAATTTAGGACAACACAAAATTCTGTTATTTTTACTTTTAATATACCATTTATTCTTTGTTTATTATGTATTCAAAACTACTAGCTGTTCCGCAGGAGAAAGATGAAGCTTTCTGCTCCCATAAAGATTTATAGCCTCAGAAACCCTATACAGGGTCACTATGAGTCGGAACTGACTTCACAGCACACAACAACAACAACATTATGTATTAAGCACAGTATTATGGATAGTACATACTAGGAGTCTTGACACTGTAGGATAAGAAATTGACCTCAGTGTTTGTTTGAATTGCAACTTTGGTGTTTCAAATTCGCCAGCCTCTCCTCAGAAACCCTGTACAGGGTTGCTTTGAGTTGGAGCCTACTCTAAGGCATTAAAAAAACAACCTACAATAGTTCATTCAATTCTTCTAGCAAATATATAAGGCATTGCTTTTGTCTCCATTTCAGCATGCAGGAACTGAAACTTGGAGATTAAGCTATTTGCACAAAGTTACTCAGAAGTGGAAGTAACTCTGGCAGTGTAGTGGTTACAAGTCGGGCTGCTAACCTCCAGGTCAGAAACTATCAGCTGTTCTGTGGGAGAAATGTGAGGCTTTCTGCTCCCATAAAGATTTACAGCCTCAGAAACTCTATACAGGGTCACTATGAGTTGGAACCTACTCTGAGGCAAACAACCACCACTCAGAAGTGGTAAACTTAGATCTGACCGCAGACCTGTCTCCCAGGCCCTGGTCGCAAACATTGTATTAAATAATTTCTGTCAGACAGTGACACAAGCTAATACCTAAAGGTTGTGGCAACAAATCGGTACCTTATGGAACTCACAGATAAATAAAAATAACCAAAGTCCTCCAAACAGCCAAGGCAGTGGTAGGGAAACCAGGTTGAGAAGAACCACAACAGAAGTCATGTAATATTTTTGGGTGTCTGCCATCGGGCTCCATTTATTGAAGTGGTAAAGTAGAGAGGAGAAGTCAAGCAAGGAACACAACCTAGATGTACAAAGGTACCACAGGAGTGGGCTTGTAAGCAGATCCCCTGGCAGGGGTCTCAGTATGGGGAAGCATCCATCAGCCATCAAAACAGGGATCTCATATGCATATGGAATGAGGTTCAGGAAGTGGGTACAAGTATAGACTGAAATCCACAAGTTAGTCTTATTCTTGCATGAGTCAGAGGGCTTGGCTGAACTGGGCTTGACTGTTTTAACATCTGAGCTTATTTGTATTAAATGCCACAAATCCGGGGAAAGAAGGATCTAGGAATCTGGCAGCATCGAGTTAAATAAATGACAAGTTCCTGAACCATCTAGAAGTTTCAGAACTCTAGTAGTCTTTGCCTTATATATAAGCACAAATTTGTGAAAAGATTTTATATTGAGATAATTTAACTGTTATCTTTGGCTTCAGGCTTCTTAAGAGATTCTGAAAAGTTTTTTTTAGCTGTGCTCATATGTGTACAGTTTGTTAAGGGAAGTACTGCTTTCTGTAAAAGCCAGAAATCCATCAGCAGGGATGAATGACCCAATAATAAAATAAGCACGGGCTTACTTGTACTTATTCACTAATCTGTAGGGAATAATTTCACATGGGTGGTGTGGTGAAAACCAGGTGAAACTGTGTACTACAGGTTAGTAAGTACCTTACTTTGTTTATTGGATACTTGCCCATGCTTACTTTGATTTTGTAGGAAGGTGCTGTGAGTTGGCAGAGACAAACGCCAGCCCTAACTAGAAGCAGAATTTTTGATGTGGTGAAAAAATGTGAAATTGTTCACTACAGTTTAGTAAGTAAGCACAAGCAACAAGCCTGGGTTTACCTTGCTTTCTGAATAATCTGGCAATGGCTATCAGAAAAGGAAAACACATATTTTCCACTACAATGAGCAATAAAGAAATAGTTAGATTGTACCCTGAAAAACTTTTGAGAACTGGAAAACCATGGTAGTCCTTTTAAGTTCTGGTTCTCCCAGGTTTCACTGTATTTATAAATCTGTCTTCTATTTCCTTGATCTATAATTACTCTTATTGGTAATTATCATTCCAAAGTCACTGCTTTAGCTTAACTTTGTTTTCTGAGAAAAACATGAATTACCTGTTCCACAAGAGCTTGTTTATTCTATGTGGTAATACTTATTTTGTTTAAACATGAGAAAGAGCTAATTAAAAATAAAAATTTAAGATTTCTTCACATTTAAGAAGGCTTCAGCTCTAGAAACAAGTTTGACAATGTATTCAATTGTTTATATCTTCGTTTATTTGTGTATCTTTAAAATTTCCTGGCAATTTTCTTTTCATGCTACCAATGATAAGTAATGACTTCAGAGGACAAGAATATAATGAGGACGTTTAGATTACTGGGTGTGTACATAACCACCATTTAGTCACTCCTCCACAGTTTCTCAAAGAGTCTTTATGACTCTTTATTATTTGAATTTCTATGACTTATTTTTATGGCAACTTGAAATATTCAGAGTTTGGGTTGGTACAGAATGCAAACAGATGTTGCATACTCTAATCCTGAAGTGGGATCAGAAATCAACATCTGACTTCAAGTTATCTGGGATATAAGACCTCATTGTTTCCTTATCTGTTCATAGAAGTCAAATTTAGTTCATTTTAATTAAATTGAATTCACCCAACTCATAAAACATTCATTGAACTCCTATTGCATTTATAATATAGCAAACCAAAAGCCATTGCCATTGAGTTGATTTCCCACTTACAGCAACCCTCTAGGAAAAAACAGAACTGCCCCATAAGGTTTCAAAGCTGTAATCTTTACTAAAGCATCATGGCCACATCTTTCTCTCGTGGAGCAGTTGGTGGGTTTGAACTAAACTTTCAGTTAACAGCCAAGTGCTTTATCATTGAATCACCAGTGCTGCCTTCATAATTTAGCAAAGGAGACAAATGATTAAAGAGCTAATGAGAATATAATATGATATATGCTAATCTTAGAGACTCAAGTAATTATTTTAGAGATAATGTTAGGATTAAGAGAATGATTAATGAAAATCTGAGCTGGAAAAAGTGTGAAAGGGAATTTTAAGAAGAAAAATGAGCATGTACAAAAGTGCAGAACACATAGGAGGTTCTGAGAAGCGGGGTAGGGGATGGGCAACATGTGGAATGGAAAGAAAAGTCATCATGTTGGATACTCTTGGTCCTTGAGAATTGAAAATACCCTGGTTTGGGTCAGGATCACCTTAGTTCTCAAACTGACATCTTTGCTCTTGAACACTTTAAAGAGGTCCTGTGAAGCAGATTGCCCTAATGCAATATGTCCTTTGATTTCTTGACTATTTTCACCATGAGTGTTGATAGTGAATCCAAACAAAATGAAGTCTTTGACAACTTCAATCTTTTATTGGTCCATATTGATTGCAGTGGTGAGGATTTTTGTTTTCTTAACATTGAGCTGCAACTCATACTGAAGACTGTGGTCTTTGATCTTCATCAGTGATTATTTTAAATTCTCTTCACTTTCAGCAAGCCAGATTGAATCATCTGTATATTGCAGATTGTTAATGAGTCTTCCTCTAATCCTGATGCCACATTCTTTTTCATATAATCCAGTTAGTTGAATTCTTTTCCCACCATACAGATTGAATCAGTGTGGTAAAAAAAATACAACCCTTGTGCACACATTTCCTGATTTAAAACCATTCATTATCCCCTTGTTCAAATAACTATCTCTTGGTCTATGTAGTATTTCCAATGAGCAAAATTAAAGGTTCTGGAATACCTGTTCTTTGCAATGTTATCTGTAGCTTGTTACGATTCACTTGTTTGAAAGCCTTTGTATAGACAATAAAGCACAAATAAATGTCTTTCTGGTATTCTTTGCTTTAAGCCAAGATCAATTCCTCTTTGTAAATAACATAAAATTAGAATAAAGGCGCTCTGGTAGCGTAGTGGTTACGAATCGGGCTGCGAACCGCAAGGTCCGCAGTTCGAAACTACCAGCTGCTCCGTGGGAGAAAAATGAGGTGATCTGCTCCCGTAAAGATTTACAGCCTCGGAAACCCTGTTCAGGGTCGCTATGGGTCGAAACCGACTCGACGGCACTTAACAACAACAACAACAATGCATGTATAATATGACTCCACTACAATGGAAAGGAAATATTACTTAATTTCAATTAAACTTTATTAAACATAGTCGTATAGTATTAATTTTATGCAAGATGTTGTATCAAGCATGGAAAAATTTCCCCAGAGCATAAGCTCAAAGTGAGCACAGAACAAATGCACTTAATTCTCTGACCCAAGACAGGAATTCTTGATTGAATGGTTGCCCAGATGTGTTACCAAATTAGCAAGGCACACTCTATGCTCTTTCTGTAAAATATGATCTAATGGAGAGGTATAAGTGTCAGTCCTAGACTTGAGATCAAATCTTAGGGAAAACACAAAAGCAAACAAAACAAACTATGGGAGATGTCAACAGATAAATGAGAATTTGTATAGCTTCATCGGACATACTTACCAGCCATGTTTTACAAACAGATTCTCTGGTAAGGAAATGGCTGGAGATTAGACACAACTATCAATGTTTCAAACACAAGAGATTTATAGAGAGACTGTATTTCCTGAGTCTTGAGAAGCTGTATTTCTTGTCTTGTGCCTGATTTCTCCCTCTTTATGTTCATACGCAAGAACTGAGTCCTGGAGTGGTACTGTAGTAAAAGCATTGGACCACAAGGTCAGTTTGAACTGTAGAGTAAGCGATTCAAACATACCAGTTGCTCTTCAGAAACCCTTTTCAGGGTCATTATGAGTTGGAACTGACTTGACAGCACTTAAGTGAACTGAACCTACTTAAAGTAACACAAAGAGGATAGATACCTAGTCTGGGTAAAAAGAGGGCATCAGTGTTTGAGTGCTTATTTTTGTTCTTAGTATTAACTGACAATTTCTTTTCCCAAAATGTGACCTCAAGGTGACTTATTAGCTGCCATTGATTCAACTCCCAAACAATAATCCATATATGTATTTCAGTGAGGTCTAATTTAATCAGCAAACAAATCAAGACATAATGGAATCAGATTAATCAGTGTGGTGTAAATTGTATGAGAAGAGCAATGTGTCCCTTGTGAGTGGATAGATTACAAGTTATTTCAGATTCACAAGATAGACTCCACATTTTCCAATATGTGCAATTTTAAGTTTGTTATTAGTTTTCCTATGGAGAAAAAACAGCAACGATTAAGAAATTCTAAGACCATATGCATTTCATTCAAATTTCACTAATCAACACAGAAAATATGTATGAGTTTATGGAATAATTGATGTTTTTCAAAGAAGTGATGACAATTTGGGAGTATTTTTTAAGCATATTGATTGCATAAAGATGTTCAAAATACTTTCAATAAAACGACATCAAGGACTTCTAAATCCTATAAACTAGGAGATTTTTATTACATAGAATCAATGTAGAATGATTCACATATTTTGCCTGCCCAAACCCTTCTTCTAATTGTGATACATTTGTCTTACTTAACACATCATTGCACCTTCAGTATAGAAAATAAATATTTTAATACTTACACAACTTTAGAACAAAAGAAGCATTTATTAGCATAAGTTTGAGAGTCCTATGCACCACAAATTAGACCTTGGAGTCCTAGCATAGCGCTGTACAATACACTGGACCAAAGGCCAGTTTGAATTACACGGCTGGTGATTCAAATTTACCAGCAGCTCCTATACAGGGTTGCTATGAGTTGCAACCAACTCTGTGGTACTTAACAACAGCAATATCTAGTAACACATTTTCTCTTTTTCTTGTGGTGACTATTATGATTACTTTTAACAAGTACTAGACACTTCCCCCTCACTCACGAGGCAGAAGTATATTCTCTCTGTGAGAATGTCTATGTTTGGTCTCTCTTTGGTTCCTTTTGTATGTGTATTGTGTCTACGCCCTACCATTTCTTTGAAGGGACAATAGGATAGAACCAGGCAGCAGCATCTCTATTCATCTGCACTGTGACATTTTTGTTGTTAAGTATTGTCAAGTTGTTTCTGACTCATAGCAATCCAAGGAGCATTTGGTGGGTTTGAACTGCCAACTTTGTGATTTGCAGTCCAGTGCTTATCCTACAGCACCACACCATAATTATTGCAGTCAACTATAAAAAAATATATTAAAATCTTCAATATTTTTCAAATATATTTATTCTAGGGATTTAGGATTCTCCTATCCAGTTTGGAGGGCTCTCATTGTATTTTGGGAGCCCTGGTTGTGCATTCACTTAGTAGCTAAAAGGTCAGTGGTTTGAAACCACCAGTTTCTATCCATTGGCAAAAGATGTGGAAATTTGCTTCCATAAAGATTCCAGCCCTGAAAACTCTGTGAGGTAGTTCTGTTCCATACTATAGGGTCATTATTGTTGTTGTTGTCAGGTGCCATCGAGTCGGAACCGACTCATAGTGACCCCATGCACAGCAGAACGAGACAATGTTCGATCCTGGGCCAACCTCACTACCGCTGCCACACTTGAGTCCATCAATGATGCCACCTGGCTGATCCATCTCGTTGGGGGTCTTCCTCTTTTTCTCTGACCCTCCACCCTACCCAGCATGACATCCTTCTCCAACGACTGTTTCCTCCGGACAATATGTCCAAAGTAGGAGAGACGAAGCTTAGTCATCCTGGCCTCCAAGGAGCACTCTGGCTGCACTTCTTCCAAAACAGATCTATTGGTTCTTTTGGCAGTCCATGGCACTTTCAGTATTCTCCTCCAACACCACAACTCAAAGGCATCAATTCTTCTATGATCCTCCTTATTCACTGTCCAGCTTTCGCCTCCATATGAGGCTATTGAAAACACAATGGCCTGGGTCAGGTGCACCCTAGTCCTCAAGCTGACATCTCTGATCTTCAACACTTTAAAAAGTTCCTGTGCAGCAGATTTGCCCAGTGCAATACGTCGTCTGATCTCTTGACTGCTACTTCCGCGAGTGTTGATAGTTGATCCAAGAAGAATGAAGTCCTTGACAACTTCAATCTTTTCTCCATTGATAAGAATGTTGTTTATTGGTCCAGTGGTGAGGATTTTTGTTTTCTTGACATTGAGATGTAATCCATATCGAAGGCTGTGATCTTTAATCTTCATAAGTAAATGTTTCAAGTCCTCTTCACTTTCAGTGATCAAGGTTGTATCATCTGCATATCGCAGGTTGTTAATGAGTCTTCCTCCAATCCTGATGCCACGTTTTCCTTCATAGAACCCAGCCTCTCGTATTATTTGCTCAGCATACAGGTTGAATAAGTATGGTGAAAGAATACAACCCTGTCTCACACCTTTCCCAATTCTAAAACATTCAGTGTTCCCATGTTCTGTTCGAACAACTGCTTCTTGGTCTAGGTACAGATTTCTTAAAAGTATAATTAAGTGGTCTGGAATACTCATACTTCTCAATGTTGTCCATAGCTTGTCATGTCCACACAATCGAAAGCCTTTGCGTAGTCAATAAAGCACAGGTAAACATCCTTCTGATATTTTCTGCTTTCAGCCAAGATCCATTGGACATCAGCAATGATATCTCTCGTTCCACGGCCTCTTCTGAATCCAGCTTGAACCTCTGGAAGTTCTCTGTCAATGTATGATTGTAGCCGTTTCTGTATTACCTTTAGCAAAACTTTGCTCGCTTGAGATATCAAAGAAATTGTCCGATGATTTCCGCATTCTGTTGGGTCACCTCTCTTTGGAATGGGCATAAACATTGATCTCTTCCAATCAGTTGGCCAGACATTTGTCTTCCAAATTTCTTGGCAGAGATGAATGAGTGCCTTGTGTGCTGCCTCACTTTCCTGAAAGATTTCAATTTTTATTCCATCAATTCCTGGTGCCTTGTTCTTTGCCACTTCTTTCAATGTACTTTGGACTTCCTCTGAGTATCATTGGCTCTTGTTCATATGGTTTATAGGGTCATTATTAGTCAGGATCAATTCAGTGGCAATGGGTACTATAACTATAAACACTAGTAAATCTTTGGCAACATTTGCAATGAATTATTCATAACAATTTACCTGTTATATACACTTTGTATGTCATATAGACTGACCAATGTATCTTAACATTGTAGTTGAGAAACATTGTAAATTCTTGCAGCAACACTATGGGAGAAATAGACTATTACCAAAAAAGCATTTTCTACATTGTTTTATCTATGAGCATAATGAAAAATGTGGACAGTAAAGTAAAACATATCTAAATTCAAGTCCTGTTGGTATGATCTTCGGACAATTTTTTTTTCCCTTCTAAGCCTTATTGTAGGAGCTCTGGTAGTGTAGCGGTTATGAATTGGGCTGCTAACCTCAGGGTCAGCAGTTTGAAACTACCAGCTCTTCTGCGGGAGAAAAATGAGGCTTTCTGCTTCTGTAAGATTTACAGCCCTGGAAACCCTGTAACAGGGTCTCTATGGGTTGGAACCGACTCCACGGCACACAGCCACCACCATCAAGCCTTGTTGCTGTTTAGTGCCTTTGAGTCAGTTCTAACTCACAGAGATCCTGTATAGGATTTCCGAGGAGTGGCTGGTAAATTTGAACCGCCAACCTTACTTTCAAACTGACCTTGCTGTTGAGTGCTTATTCTAGTGTCTTTTATACAAACAATACAATTCTAAGACTAAAATGAAAATTACATAAGACTACAGGTAGATGATACATACATGTAAAATACTCAGTACCATACATGTCATGGAAAATACTGAATATATATAAGAAGAAAAAAAACCCCACAAAAAATAAAAGCCAAACCCACTGCCATGAAGTCTATTTCAACTCATAGAGACCCTGTAAAGGGTTTCCAAGACTGCAAATCTTTTAGGGTGAATACAACCTTGTTAGGTGGTTAGAACAAGAGAAAGGAGGTAACCACAGATCAACCACAAGAATACAGGAGAATACAGAGACCTGTCAGGAGAATCTAGTAGAAGGAAAGATAGGAAAGGAAACTTTCACCAAAATCAGGCAAGTACAGAGAAGAATAGGATTGATATGATGTGAAGGAACTAATCATACAACTATACTGGTATGGCATCATAGGATACACACACGACCTCAAGGTTGTATACTGGTATGGCATCATAGGATACGCACACGACCTCAAGGTTGGTTTGAACTGCAAGGTCAATGTTTCAAACTTACCAGCCACTCTTTGGAAACCACATACAGCATTGCTGGGAGTTGGAACTAATTCAACAGTACTTAACAACAATACTAAATTAGCATTATGTTAGCTCATGAATAAATTTATAACAGACGGATGTAGTGGGAAAAAAGTGCATCAAATCCAGGAAGAAATGACCAATTATGAACTCTAAATTATGATCAGAATCAGGATACCCAGAGCCCACCTCAAAGGAAAGCAGGATGAAAGTGAAACCTAGAACTCACTCGACACTCCCCCTCATTCACCAGGTTAAAGCCCATTCTCTCTGTAAGAATATTTATGTTTTGTCTCTCTTCTTTTTATTAAAATGTCTTGCTTCCTTCAATCTCTGTCTCTCTGGTTCCTTTTGTATGTGTATTGTGTCTATGTCCTACCATTTCTTTGAAGGGACAATAGGATAGAATCAGGATGCATCATCTCCATACATCTGCACTGTGACATTTTTGTTGCCCAAACCCAGGGATCATTTGCACATTTGCTGAACTCCCAGGTACATTCCCCTGACTTCCCTCACTGCTAAGATGACTGCTACTTTAAAAAATGCCCATTTCTCTGCCTGGGAGCTCTCAGACACCCCTGAAACAAAAATGCAACTGATAGATTCCTCCATGTTGGTATTGCTTTGCTGGGATCTTTATTTCCTTTGGTTTCATATTTATATTCATGGTCATGCTTCAAGGCAGAAAGATATCATTCCAGTGAATCTCTAGTTATGGTGTTGGAATCTTGAGTTACAGGGTTGGAGGAGAATATTGAAAGTGCCATGGGCTGCCAGAAGAACAAACAGATCCGTTTTGGAAGAAGTACAGCCAGAGTGCTCCTTGGAGGCCAGGATGGCCAAACTTCATCTCTCATACTTTGGACATATTGTCAGGAGGGACCAGTCGCTGGAGAAGGAGATCATGGTTGGTAAGGTGCAGGGTCAGAGAAAAAGAAGAAGACCCCCCAATGAGATGGATTGGCAAAGTAGCAGCATCAATGGGCTCAAGAGTTGCAACAATTGTGAGGTTGGCCCGGGACCAGACAGTGTTTCATACTGTTGTGCCAGTTGGTACTGACTCAATGGTACCTAACAACAACTAGGTAGGTCCCAAAGTTCAAAGAGGCATTTCTTCCTTCTGGCTTTGGCTATTCCCATGAGAGTATTAGCCTATTGGAGGTATTGTCATGTTACCATGGCAACATGCAGGACTCTCTGCCTAAGAGTACCTTTTAAGGTCTGGTGCCCCAGAGCACTGAGTCCTCCAGAGAAGCCCCAAAGGGTGCTTGGGAAGAACAAAAGCATGTAAAAAGGAAAGCATGACTAAGGGAGTGGCTTCCTGTAGCAGCCCCTACACACAATCACCATATTTCTAGACCTATAATACAATAGTCACAGAACATCTTCCTTAAAGACCCAGATCCATGCTGCTATTATTATTATTATTTTTTACTCCATTACTGTTTGCTTGGATGCTGTTGCCTTAAAAGCCTGCCTCTGTGAGAGTCTCAGCACCAGACTATTGCCAGACATAGTGCCAGAAGATACGCCCCTCAAGTTGGAAGACATTCAAAATATGACCAAGGAATTGCTGTCTCCTCAAAGTAAAGCTGGCCATGATGACATAAATTGAGTAAAGCTTTCATTTGCTGATCGGGCGTAACTCACAATGAAGAGAGACAGCTGTAAACATCCATCATAATTGGAACATGAAATGTACAAAGTATGCATTTTAAGATGGTTGCTAGTGCCAGGATCAAGAGTAGGAGGAAATCTTTTAATCTCACGGTCCTGAAGTAGCCAAGTAGTCAGGTGGAGATAAAAGTGACTTTCTGGTCCCTTGCTCCATGCCTTAAATCTATCAAGAATTTCTACCTCAACTGTGAAATAACTTTTTTT
>NW_006409567.1:48330-50176 GCF_000296735.1 Chrysochloris asiatica | reverse complement strand
TGAAGAAAAGACTTTCTCGGTAAAAGAAACATTCTGTGGTGGTTACCAGAGATGAAAGGGAAAGAAAAAACTATCCACTGGTTTGAGGGTAGGCACATGTTTACTTGGTGACAGGGAAGGCAATAGACAACAAGAGGGAGTTGACAGAAGAAAGATGATGCCAGTGTATGACATAGGAGGAAAAGGTTAAAGTGAATAGAGGGAAATACTGTTCATTGATGGCTCATGAAAGGGATTGCATTGCAAAGAAATGAAATCATTGTAAAGAAATGAAGTTTATAAATTGTTAAATGTAAATCTGGCCTACTTTGTAAACCTTCACTCAATTTACAATGTAAACTTTTAAATAATATTAATAATAAGTGTCTTGAAGTTAAAAAAAAAAAAAAAAGCAAAGCATGAATCTATTATTTCTTGTGACATACTTCATCTAAATGTATGCATTTCTGAAGATGCAGAGATGTATTTCCATCTCTCATAACCCTTCCCTGCAAATTTCTATACTCTTTGATTAACAGCACATCACAATGGCAGTTTTGACATCCTTCCAAGACACAAATTGTGTCCCTTTTGAATTTCCTTTGAGTTTGGGGACCAAAGAAAGTCTGGAAGGGCAAGATTAAGGCTTCAGGATGGATAGAGTAAATTTTCTCAATGAAATCCTGGTAGTATATCTCTTGTTACACTCCAAGAATGAGCAGGTCAATTGTCCCGATGGCAAAAAATTCCTCAGTGCAACTTTCCTGGCCTTTTTCTCACCGATGCAGTGTTCAATTTTCTTAAAATCGCTTCCTAATAGTTCCTACGATGATCCTATCCTTTGTGAAAATCCATAAAGATGACCCCTTGAGAATCCAAAGGAAAAAAAGAGAAAAAAACAGTCATCAAATCCTTTTGAGATGACCTCTTTGCCATGAATTTCACTGCCCCAGCAGATCCCATCAGAGGCCACTGTTTTGATTGGATATTGATCTCTGGATCATATTGGTAAATCCAAGTCTCATCTTCAGTTACAATTTGTTTCAAAAAAGTGTCTTCATTTCTTGAAAGACTGATGGAAAGATAAGCTCTGTGAAACATCTGATCTTACCAAAATGCTTGCTTTTAATGTCTCTCTTTTTTTGTAAAGGTACCCTAATGAATGGAGTCCTGGTGTGGCATTGCGGGTTAATGCGCTGGGCTGCAAAATCAGCTGAAACCACAAGGTTGGCGGTTCAAGCTCACCAGCTGCTCCTCGGAAACCCTATACAGGGTCGTCATGGGTCGGAAGTGACTCGATGGCACTTGATAACAACAACAACAATGAACAATGCGCTGGACTGCAAAGTCAGTTTGAACTCCAAACTTGGCAGTTGAAATTCACCAGATGCTCCTCAGAAACTATACGGGGTCACTATGGGTCAGAACCGACTCAACAGCACTTGACAACAACAACAACAACAACAACAACAATGTATTTCAGAGAGGCCTGGTGTGATACCGACGGTAAATGTACTACACAGCAAAGTCGGTTTCAACCACAAGGTCGATGGTTCAAACTCACCAGCTGCTCCTTGGAAACCCTATGCAGGGTCACTATGGGTCGGAACTGACTCAACTGCATTAAACATAATGGACTCCAGGAGGCCTGCGGTGGCACTGCAGGATAAGCACTTGACCTTTAAGTTGATTTGAGCGGCAAGGTGGGTGGGTCAGACTTATTCTGACAATCCTTATTACTTAATGGACTGTGTAGAACATTTTAATTTATTGCCATGATTTATATGTTTGGACTTGTTGTTGTCAGGTGCCATCGAGTCGGAACCTACTCATAGCGACCCCATGCACAGCAGAATGAAACAATGTC
>NW_006409567.1:46698-47739 GCF_000296735.1 Chrysochloris asiatica | reverse complement strand
CAAGGTTGTATCATCTGCATATCGCAGGTTGTTAATGAGTCTTCCTCCAATCCTGACGCCATGTTTTTCTTCATAGAACCCGGCTTCTGGGATTCTTTGCTCAGCGTACAGGTTGGATAAGTATGGTGAAAGAACACAACCCTATCGCACACCTTTCCCAATGTTTGGAGTTAGTGTTGCCATATTCTTACTTGTTTTCTGTTCGATCACTCCTTTTTCTAGTTCTCTTTTTCCCTCTTTCCTTCTTTCTCCTTTCTTTGGGGGTTATTTGAACATTTTTAATATTATTATTCTTGTCTTTTTTACTAGGTTTCTGTGCATAGAGTTTTTAAATTTGATTTTTCTAGGGATTGCAATGTACATATTTAACTTTATACACGTTGACTCAGAAACAATTTTTCACTGCTTCCAGTGGAATATAGAATTTTTTCCTCCATATAAATTCATTTATCTTCTCTCTTTATGTATTGGATGTCATACATTTTACATCAGCATACACTGAAAGCCCTTTGGATAAGGGCGCACTTTTACTTACAACTATTACACATATTTTAAAGAACCTAAAAAGAAAAAAATGATTATATTTACAATTACACACTTATTTACTACTTCTGATACTCTTTCTTCTTTTCTAATGTTCCAAATTTCCTTCTAGTATGATTTGCTTTCCATATGAAGATTCCCATAAGGAATTCTTTTAGAATATGTCCGCTGGCAATGAATTCTTGTTTCCATTCAGTTGAGAATGTCTTTATTTCATTTCTACTTTTTCTGAATATATATTTCTGGGTTGACAGTTCTTTTCTTTCAGCACTTGAAAATTGCCATACCATTTCCTCATTGTCTCCTTGGTTTGAATAAGAACCACATAGCCATTTGAATTATGTTCCCCCTGTAAGTAATGCATCCTTTTCTTCTGGCATCCTTCAACATTTTTGTATGTATACTTCACAGCAGTTAGAGTGTGATGTGTCTGGGCATGGAATTCTTTGGGTTTATTCTCTTTGTGGGTGGCTGAGCTTCTTATTTATTCATTTATAT
>NW_006409567.1:45261-46452 GCF_000296735.1 Chrysochloris asiatica | reverse complement strand
TTTGGCATATGTCTTGCCAAAATTGGGACATTTCCTTTTATTATTTCTTCAATTGTTTTTAACAATATACTTTTTCTCTTCTCTTTGATTCTAGTAGTATGAATGTTAGACTTTGAATTTTGCCCACAGGTCCCTGAGACTCGGTTCTGTGTCCTCCCTCTCCTCAACCTTTTCCTTCATGGCTCAGATTTAATCATTTCTATTGATCTGATTTTGAATTCACTGATATTTCCTCTGCCATCTCCATTCTCTTCTTAAGTCCATCCAATGAGTTTTATTCCTTCTGTTTTGTTTTTTTCTAGGACTAAATTTTTTATTTGATATTTATTTATATTTCCTATTTCATTGCTGAGAATTTCTCATCTTTGATTGATTTAAAATGTGATTATGATGGCTTGCTGTATTATTTGCATAAGAGTTGTTTTAGAGTTTTTGTCAAATAATTTCAACATTTATGTCATATCAGCATTGATCTCTGTTGATTGTCTTTTTCCATGGTACTTGGGATTTTCCTGGTTCTTCCCATGCCATGCACTTTTTGAACCTTATTCTGCATATTTGGATTATTATGTTATAAGACTCAGGGCATGGTATACATCCAGTGAAGAAGTTTCTATTTTTGTTTGGTTTTGGTTTTCCAGACAGTTGACCTACTTGTGCTCATGCCACAAGTTTCACCCTACTGTCTCTGGACTGGCTTTGGGTGTCAGGTCAGTTTAATTTTCCAAACTTTTGAAGTTCTCACGCATGCCACCTGAGGTCCACTATAAGACCTGGTCTGTGATCTGCTAATTCAACTCTTAGAAATTTTGAAATGTTAAATGGAAGGAGAATATATAAATACTGTGTGGATGGTGTCGGGGCTGAGCCCAGCAGTTCGTAAATAACTTTATGGAGTCACTTTGTGAAATTTCTCAGGCTAGAAAGCTGGGCCTTTGTTATCATGCACTTCTACAACCATACCAGACGGAGAAGAAGCACTGGGTGTTGACACCACTCTCCTGAAATCCCAGATCCACAATATGGACAGAAAGGTTATCTTGCCTCAAAATTTTCACTCCTGAAACATCCAGATGATATGAAGTGAGGGGAGATGCACAAGAATATCCATACTACAGATAGCACCCACTTGACCTGGCTTCAATGGCTGGATGATCAGAACTTGACTAGAGGAAGAAAGAAGAGGGAAAA
>NW_006409567.1:38111-44986 GCF_000296735.1 Chrysochloris asiatica | reverse complement strand
TGGACAGGGCTGATAAAAGGAGATGGGGATAAGACTCTTGTGGTTCAGTAGTGAATAATTGCTATCAGGACTGATTGTAAGAGTTGCAAATGTAAAGGTAGACATTTTGTAACAAAAGGAGGAGAGTGGTTGATTTTGATTCAGTAGCAGAGGACCCTGGGACCATCAAAGGAGAAGAGCAGAGTACGGGACCCTATCTAGAGAAGTAGCAATATCTACAGAGATGGAGGCAGAGACAATGACTTGGAGAAATGGAGCGGCTGGGGACTCTGAACTCAGGGAGAGAGAGGGGCTGTGTGCTGATGGCCAGGGGGCAGGTTTTCAGGGTATAATCTTTGGTTATTTGATGATGCATGGAGGGGACTGTAATCATTGCAATGAAACTAAATACAATAGGATGAATGTAAAGCTGATGCTCTCCTATGTGAAGTATCACTCAGTTCACAATAAAAACTTTAAAAATATAAAAAGAGCTAAAGTGAATAGAGAGAAACACTGTTAATAGATGGTACATGAACGGGATTATAATCATTGTAATGACACAAGGTGTATGATTTGTTGAATGTAAAACTGATGATCTGCCCTGTAAACTTTCACTCAATTCACAATAAAAGCCTTAAAAGAAATGTCACTCCTATGTTTCTTGTTAATGGATGCTGCTATTGCCCTGTGTAATCACTTATAGGTCAACGCATGAGGCAATGGATAATAAACACAGAAAATGTAAACAACCTCCAGTGTACAAAAATCAGAAGAATGAAATGGTGTCCAGTTACCCTACAGACCACTCTGATCAGGATCACAATAGAAAGTCCTGGACGGAGAGTGAGGGGGAAAAAAGTGCAGGACAAAAGTCCAAAAACTGAAAAACTAGAAGGAGCAGCCTTCCTGGTCTTACAGAGAATAGTGGAACACATGAGACTATGGCCTTCGGAGATGCTTCAAACCTGGAACTGAGCAATCCCCCAACAGACAACTTTCAACCAAATGACGACAACCTATTGTTGCTATTGTTAGGTGCTTTTGAGTTAGTTTCAACTCATAATGACCCTAAATACAACCAATAAAACACTGCCCAGTCCTGTGCTATCCTCACAATTGCTGTGATACTTGAGCTCATTGCTGTTGTCACTGTGCTAATCCATCCCATTGGCAGTCTTCCTCTTTTTCACTGACCATCCACTTTACGAAGATTGATGTCCTTCTCCAGGGATTGGTCCCTCTTGATAACATGTCCAAAGTATGAAAGATGAAGTTTCATCATCCTGGCTTCTAAGGTGCATCCTAGCAGAACTTCATCCAACACAGATTTGTTTATTCTTCTGCAGTCTACGATACTTTTAGTATTCTTCCCCAACATTATAACTCAAATGCATCAAGTCTTCTATGGTCTTCCTTATTAATTGTCCAATTTTCACATGTGTTTGAGGCTATGGAAAATATCATGGGTGAGGCACATTTTACTACTGAAATGGACATATTTGCTCTTGAACACTTCAAAGAGGTTTGTGCTGCAGATTTGCCTAATGAAATAGGTCATTTGATTTCTTGACTGCTGCTTCCATGAACATTGATGGTGGACTCAAGCAAAATTATGTCTTTGACAATTTTAATCTTTTCTCCATTTCTACGTCCAATTGTGAGTATTTTTGTTTTCTTTACATTTAGGTGTAACACATACTGAAGAAGGTTGTGGTCCTTGATCTTTATCAGTAAGTATTTGAAGTCCTCTTCACTTTCAGCCTGCAAGGATGCATCATCTGCATATCACAAGCTATTAATGAGTCTTCTTCCAATCCTGATGCCACATTTTTCTTCATATAACCCAGCTTTTCAATTATTGGCTCAGCATACAAATTGAATAAGTATGGTGAAAGGATACAACTCTGGTGCACACAGTTCTTGAATTTAAATCATTCAGTATCCCCTGTTCTGTTTGAACTACCTCTTGGTCTATGGACATGTTCCTCATGAGCACAATGAAATCTTCTCAAGTTCCCATTCTTCACAATGTTATCTATAGTCTGGCATGATCTACACAGTCAATAGACTTTGAATACTCAAAAGAAAACATCTGTCTGGTATTTTCTGCTTTCAGTCAGGATCTATCTGACATCAGCAGTGATATCCCTTGTTCCACATCCTCGTCTGAATCCAGCTAGATCCTCTAACAGTTCCTTTTCTATGTACTCTTGCAGCCTTTAAAAAATATATCCTTAGCAAAATTTTACTTGTGTGTGATGTTAATGATATTGGCTGATGGTTTCCTGTTTTTCATTTGGCTACCTCTCTTAAGAATGAGCACAAATGTGAACCTCTTCTAATTGGTTGGCCAAGTAGCTATTTTCCAGATTTCTTGGTATAGATGAATGAGTCCCTCCAGTGCTGCATCGGTTTGTTGAAAGATTTCAATTTGTATTCCATCAATTCCCAGAGCCTTGTTCTTTGCCAATGCCTTCAGTGCAGCTTGGACTTCTTCCTTCAATCCCATTGGGTCTTCATCATAAGCTACCACTTGAAATGGTTGACATTGACCACTTGTTTTTGGTACAGTGACTTGTGTATTGATTTTGTTGTTGTTATGTGCCGTGGACTTGGTTCTGACTCATAGTGACCCTGCACAGGTTTTCCAAGGCTGTAAATCTTTACAGAAACAGACAGCCTCATCTTTCTCCCACAGAACAGCTGGTAGTTTTGAACTGCTGACCATGAGATTCGCAGCCCGATTCATAACCACTATGCACCAGAGCACTTATTTATTATTTTTTTTTGATGCTGTGTGTATCATTCAGTATTTTGTACATTATTGTTGTTGTTTCGTGCCATCAAGTCAGTTCCAACTCATAGCTATACTGTATAAGATTTCTGAGGAATGGCTGACAACTTTGAACCACCAATCTTGTGGTTCAAACTGATGATCTTGCAGTTCAAACCGACAACCTTAAGGTTCAAATCAACCTTGTGGTCATGCACAGTATCCTCGGAATCACACCAAGACTCCATTTTATGTAGAATCTTCCATATTTCAAGCCGAGGCCTGAATATATTCTTCAGCTCTGTCAGTTTAAGAAATGCTAAGCATGTTCTCT
Organism: Chrysochloris asiatica; assembly: GCF_000296735.1. NCBI lineage: Eukaryota > Metazoa > Chordata > Mammalia > Afrosoricida > Chrysochloridae > Chrysochloris > Chrysochloris asiatica. The sequence continues at coordinate 41,897 of NW_006409567.1, read as the reverse complement.
TTTGTTTTCTAACGCCACATCTTTGCACATTTCATATTAACACTTGACTTTGTCTTCTCAAGCTGCCCTTTGAAGTTTTCTGTTTAACTGTTTTACCTTCTTTTTTTTTTCATTCATGTTAGCATCTCTACGCTGGAGTTCAAGTTTCAGAGGCTATTCTGACATCCATTTTGGCCTTTTCTTTCTTTCCTACAACCTTACAAAGATAGCCCTACAAACTGAATAATAACACCAGGGAGACCAAAAGGGCAGCTTTTTTCAAAAAAATAGAGTTGAGAAGGTAGAGGGAGAAGGAAAAGACAAATGGGACTAGGAAACCCAGGCAGGAAGTGGAAAGAAGGCATTTACATAGCAGAGATTGCAACTGATGTCACAAAACAAAATGTGTATGAATTATTGGGTGGAACACTAATTTATGCTGTAAACTCACCCAACTCTGAAAGAAATTTCCAAACGGGAAATGCAACAAAATGAACATGTCTGAATTTTCTCTGTGTGTTGGGTGTCCGCTTTTCTGTTCACTGAGCTACAACTTGAGTCTCTCATTGAGTTCCCTCCATCTCACGCTGGTGCCCAGTTCTGCGTTCCCAGAGCTTTAAGTTCCAGCTGGAAGAGAATTGAGGAAACAAAGATACCCTATCCATGATCCTGGTGGTACTGTTGTTTATTTCCTACTCATAGTGACCTTATATAGCTTCTGAAGAGCTGCTGGTGGGTTTGAACTGGTGACCTATTGGTTCCCAGTCCAGTGCTGATCCTACAGCAATACGCAGGGAGTCCATTAGCCTGGTGGTGCATCAAACTTCAGGTAGACCTTGGATACTGCAGGTTAGGTTGCAGACCACTGAAATAAAGCAAACACTGTCAAAAAGTAAGTTACATGAGTGTCTTGGTTTCCCAGAGCATATAAGAGTTATGTTTACATTATATGATAATACAATAGCTTATGAAGTATGCAATAGCATAAAGAAAAGTTTTGAAATATTATGAAAATGACCACAATGTGATACAGAGACAAGAAGTGAATGCATGCTGTTGGCAAAATGATGCCAATAGACTTACTTGACACTGGGTTGTCACAAACCTTCAATTTGTAAAAGATGAAACATCTATGAAGTGCAATAAAGCAAAGCACAATTAAAAAAAAAAAAAAAAAGCTATGTCTGTACTTACTTTTAAACAGTTGACTTGCATATTTTGGCGGCTTTAGAGGTTCAATGCATAGCAAATTCAAGATGGTGTGAGCGTACTCCATCTTCCCCTGATTCGGAAGCTAATATGCTTGTTTCTATATCAGAAATTATCATCCTGATTTTTATATTATATCATAGTGATTTTTACAATATCCTAGAATCTATTCAAACCAAAGCTGTAGTGGTGTCAAATAGCATGTTTTGATGAAATTTTCTACACTTGCTCTTTTGTAACATTAAAAAAATGTACCTATGTAGTTTTATTGATTTGGATTTGGAAACATTTCCCAACACTTTTAACAGAATTCTTGTTTGGTGTGTCCCAGACCCAAGTGTCTGGTAATAAGCTGTGGGGGGAAAATGGATTTATTTTCTTTTAAGAAAATCAATAAATCACAAGAGATGACTTTAATAATAAAAGAAAAGTACAGAGGAATGAACGTTTCTGCCTTATTACAGCATTCAGGTTGGCTCCGGAAAGTGGTGTGATAACATCCATGTGGGGCCTAAGAAGACAGCCTGGGACCAGAATACATATTCTGGAAGATTGATGGAAAATAGCTGAAAATATCAGTGGTAAGAACTCAAATCTCAGTTCAATCAGGCCATACCTTCTTTCCAATGCCCTATAGCCATCTGGACAATCACGAGGCTTTGTCGTCACCTTTCTTAGGTTGTTCCTCAGTCAGGCTTGCTTCTGGATCCTCTCAAATTTTCTCAGTTCAGCTAGGCCATACCTCCTCTCCAATGTTCTACAACCATCTGGAATACCACGTGTGTTTGCCCACACATTTCTGAGGTGATGTATCAGCCAGGACTGTTTCTAGGTTCCTCTAAAATACACTCATCATGCCTAGTCCAGACACCTGCCTCCTCCAAATGCATGCCTTGACAGGGTAGGCATATGCTTATTCCTTTCACAAGATCCCAGAGGTTGAGGTATAGTAGATGCCCCCACTGGATTACTCTCCTTGTTTCATACACATGAAATTGGACTAAATGCTAATCAACAAAGACATTGATTTTTCTCCCTTTTCTCCTATGTTGTTGTTGTTATGTGCCGTCGAGTCGGTTCCGACCCTTAGCGACCCCGTACAGGGTTTCCGAGGCTGTAAATCTTTACAGGAGCAGAAAGCCTCATCTTTCTCCCACGGAGCAAGCTGGTAGTTTCCTCCTATAATATTTGGTTATTCTTCCAATGGGCAGGGGTGCTGTGCCACAGAAAAGGTGGGAGTTTCACACACTGAAGGTATTAGCCAAAACACGGAGAGTGGCTTCAAAGCTTGAATGAAGTATGGTGAAAAATAGATAGTTTAGAGTGGCTGGAATGTGGATGTCAGGGGGGGAGTGAAATGGAATTGATATTGAAGTGGTGCAAAGGACCACAGCAATAAGTTCCCGACAGACTGAATACTGAAGAGTAGAATTTCTCCATGGGGTGTTCTTGGCTGTAATCACAACTTCTGTGATGTCTCTGAGTCAGATCCAATCACAAATCTTTAGGTTAGCAGATGAGATCAAGTAATTTGTACTGTCAGGAATTAAAAGACAATGAAAATGTCCACACATTTGTAAAGCCCCCTAATACACAAGGTTGCTGTGAGTCAGAACCAACTTGACAACAACAACAACAACAACAAAAAAAAACCAAATATACCTAAAAGAGCTGAATAGAAAATTTCAAAGGGCAACTTGAAAAGACAAAGTCAAATATTACAATGTAAAGAACTGGAGTTATGAAATCAAAAGGGAAGAACACACTCAACATTTCTCAAGCTGAGGGAAATAAAGACAAAATTCAAACATCATCTTGTAATATTGAAGGATTCTATGGGCCAAATATTGAATGATGCAAAAACATCAAAAGAAGATGGAAGGAATACTCAGAGTCACTGCGCCAAAAGGAAATGGTGGATGTTCAACTATTTCAAGAACTAATATATGACCAAGAGCCAATGATACTGAAGGAAGAAGTCCAAGGTACATTGAAGGCATTGGCAAAACACAACACACCAGGAGTTGAGGGAATACAAATTGAACTATTTCAACAAACTGCTGAAGCACTGGAGATACTCACCACTTTATGCCAAGAAATTTAGAAGACAACTACCTGGCCAACTGACTGGAAGAGATATGTATTTGCGCCCAAAGAGAGGTGATCCAATGGAATGTGGAAATCATCAGACAATATCATTAATATCTCATGCAAGTAAAATTTGGCTAAAGAAAATAAATAGAAAAATGGCTGCAACCATACACTGACAGAGAACATCCAAAGGTCCATGCCTGATTCAGACAAGGATGTAGAATGAGAGATATAATTGCTGACATCAGATGGATCTTGGCTGAAAGCAAAAAATACCAGAAAGATGTTTATTTGTGCTTTATTGACTATTCCAAGACTTTCAGTTGTGTGGCAAGCTATGGACAACATTTCAGAGAATGAGTACTCCAGAACAATTAATTGTGCTCATGAGGAACCCATCCATAGACCAAGAGGCAGTTGTTCAAACAGAAAAAGGGAACACCAAATGGTTTAAAATTAGTAAAGGTTGTATTCTTTCACCATACTTATTCAATCTGCATGCTAAGC
>NW_006409567.1:6376-6928 GCF_000296735.1 Chrysochloris asiatica | reverse complement strand
GAAGGCTGTGGAATTTGATCTTTATCAGTAAATATTTTAAGTCGTCTTCACGTTCAGCAAGCAAAGTTGTATCATGTGCATGTTGCAGGTTGTTAATGAGTCTTTCTCCAATCCTGATGGCACGTTTTTCTTCATATGACCCAGATTCTTGGATTAGTTACTCACCATACAGGTTGAATAAGTATGGTGAAAGAATACAACCCTGTTTCACATCTCTCTTAATTTTGAACCATTCAGTGTTCCCATGTTTTTTTTTTTTGTACAACTGAATCTTGTTCCATGTACAGATTCCTCACGAGAACAATTAAGTGCTCAGGAATACTTATACTTCACAATGTTGTCCATAGCTTGTCATGATCCACACAATCAAAAGTCTTTGTGTAGTCAATAAAGCACAGGTAAACATCTTTCTGGTGTTCTTTGCTTTCAACAAAGATCCATCAGACATCAGCAATGCTATCCCTTGTTCCATGTCCTCTTCTGAATCCAGCTTGAACCTCTAGAAGTTCTCTGTCAATGTATGCTTGCAGCCATTTCTGTATTACCTTTAGT
>NW_006409567.1:2465-6051 GCF_000296735.1 Chrysochloris asiatica | reverse complement strand
GATAGTTGATCCAAGAAGAATGAAGTCCTTGACAACTTCGATTTTTTCCTCCACTTATAAGAATAATATTTATTTGTCCAGTGGTGAGGATTTTTGTTTTCTTTACATTGAGATGCAATTCATACCGAAGGCTGTGGAATTTGATCTTTATCAGTAAATATTTTAAGTCCTCTTCACGTTCAGCAAGCAAAGTTGTATCATCTGCATATCGCAGATTGTTAATGAGTCTTTCTCCAATCCTGATGCCACATTTTTCTTCATATGACCCAGATTCTTGGATTAGTTACTCACCATACAGGTTGAATTAAGTATGGTGAAAGAATACAACCCTGTCTCACATCTCTTAATTTTGAAACATTCAGTGTTCCCATGTTTTTTGTTTTTTGTTTTTGTTTTTGTTTTTTTTTGTACAACTGAATCTTATTCCATGTACAGATTCCTCACAAGAACAATTAAGTGCTCAGGAATACTTATACTTCACAATGTTGTCCATAGCTTGTCATGATCCACACAATCAAAAGCCTTTGTGTAGTCAATAAAGCACAGGTAAACATCTTTCTAGTGTTCTTTGCTTTCAACAAAGATCCATCAGACATCAGCAATGATATCCCTTGTTCCATGTCCTCTTCTGAATCCAGCTTGAACCTCTAGAAGTTCTCTGTCAATGTATGCTTGCAGCCATTTCTGTATTACCTTTAGTAAAACTTTACTCACAGAGATTGTCAAAGAGATTGTCCAATGATTTCCGTTGCGTCACCTCTCTTTGGAATGGGCACAAATACAGATCTCTTCTAATCAGTTGTCCAGATAGTTGTCTTCCAAATTCCTTGGCATAGATGAGTGAGTGCCTCCATTGTCACCTCACTTTCTTGAAAGATTTCAATTTTTATTCCTTCAATTCTGGGGGTCTTTTTCTTTTCTAATTTCTTCAATGCACCTTGGACCTCTTCCTTCCGTTATCATCCAGGGCCTAAATCACAATAATTGTGCAATTGGTCATACTTCCCAGTAGTATTATTTCTAGCTTTGTTCCTCTCCGTGATTTATTTGGCTCTTATGGAGCTCTTTCATTTCCGCATAAATGTTAAAATCAACAGGGTAATTTCCATTTAAAACCTAGTGGTACTTTGATAGATGCAGACTTATTTGGGAGCAATTGACAGAAGTTGTTCATTCCATAAACATAGTTTTTATTTTGTTGTTAGGTGCATTCAAGTCAGTTCTGAAATATAAACATAATGTTTCCAAGACTGTAAATCTTTCCAGGAGCAGAAAGCTTCATCTTTCTACCAAGGAGTGGCTATTGGGCTCAAACTGCCAACCTTGTGGCTAGCAGTCCCATGCTTATCCTAAAGGTCAATGGTGCTCCCTGTGAACATAGCACATGCCTTTATTTCTCTTGATCTTTAATTCATCTCAAAAATATTTTGTACTTTTCATTGTGAAGGTCTTATAGATTTTTTTATTATACTTATTTATGTGGACTTGGTATGCTTAGAGTCAGTTGTAAATGGTATTTTTGCATTATTTTTCCAATTGTAGAAATAGTATAAAAATGCAATTAATTTTGTTTATTGTTTTCTGACTACTGATCTTACCAAGTGACTTATTATTCTGTTATCTAAGTATGGTATTATATCATCTTTAAATAATTTTCTATGTTTTCCTTTCAAATATATGTGTATTCTTCCTTTAGTGCACTGGCAAAGTCTTCTGGCATTGTATCAGAATTGAACAAAATTAATTTACAGGTCATCATTTCGTAATTTTATATCTCACAGGGAATGATTCAACATATTACTATTAGTTACAATGCTGGCTTCATATTTTCTAACTGAATCATCTAGATCATTTATTTTAAATGTAATCATCAATGCGACTACCTTAAATCAATTATCTTTATATTTGTTTTCTGTTAGTTCCATCTATTCTTTACTCCTTATTCTTTCATTTATACTTTCTTTCTTTTGAATGCTTTTTAGGATTCAATTTTGTCTTCAGGATTGATTTAGTAGCTGCACATCCTTGTTTTATTATCTTTTTACTGCTTTACTTTCAGAGTCAAGTTCCTTGCAGACAAGTCTGATCTGTCTAAATTTTGTTCTGAGCTTTGCTAGGAGAGGTCTAGAGACACCTTCATTCACTCAAGGGAGTGTTCAACCATACTACTAAGTTGTAGCCCATCTGAGCAGCCCAGTGATCATCAAGGGCCCTCCTCTTTTGTCAGTTATAAGTTGAAAGTCTCCCTGTCCTGTGTGAAATCTCAGAAATGTTAGTTAATAGCTCACCAATCATCCTTTACCTGGAGTTTCTTTCTTTGCGTCCAGGCTTAATAATCACAATAGACTCAAGATGGCCTTCATTAGATTTCAGAAGTCTTAGTCTACTAAGTTCCTTTTGTTCTAGAAAACTTCCCTACAAATTCTAGGTGACTTAGTATTCCAAAACTCTAATCTCCATTACCCTAACTCTGGGAAACCACCAGACTGTATGGGTTTCTCATTCCTACACACAAATACATTCTGTCTCCAGGCAAACAGTCAGGGCAACAAAATGTTAGGTGGGGGATCAATTTGTATGATCATTTCTATTTGGGTTAGTCTTGTGCTCCCTGATGTTTACTGTCTAAATTGAGTTGTCAACAACAACAACAACAAGAAAACAACAACAACAACAAAAAAACACATCACCTTTCTGGAGCCCCTGAAGTTGCATGAACTCCTAACACTATTGTCCTAAGATCATTTTCAAATTTTAAACCAGAAATACCCACTGAAGTCATATTTAGACCAATAAATAGTTAGTAAAGAATTACTGCCTTGAGGAGTTGTGCTTTTTTTAGATCTATTTTTATGGATTCCTGGTGTAGAGCTGTAATATAAGCACTCGACTGAGAACCACAAGGTCAGCAGTTCAAACTACCAGCTGCTCCCCGGAAACACTGTACAGGGTCACTATGAGTCTAAATAGGCTTGATGATACTTAAAAACAGCAAACAACATATTGGATCAATTTGACAACAACAAATTGAAAGATTAAATGTGAAAGCTAATGGGCAGTGAGTTTATGTTACTTGTGGATGGACAATTTGAAAGAGGAAGGTGAAAATGGTGGTATAATTTGAAGAATGAAATCAATGTCACTGAAATGCACATGTAGCAACTGTTGAATTAATGAATGCTCTGCTTTCCATATTCTAGGAGACAAGCATAAAAAATATTAATTTAAAAGAACTATTTGTTAGATGTGTTGTTGATGTTGTTAGGTGCCATCGAGTCTGTTATGACCCATAGCGACCTTATGCACAGCAGAACGAAACACTGCCCAATCCTGGGCCACCCTCACTACTGTTGCCATGCTTGAGCCCATAAATTCTGCCACATGTCCAATCCATCTCACTGAGGATCTTCCTCTTTTTCTCTGACCCTCCACATTACCAAATATGATATCCTTCTCTGACGACTGGTCCCTCCTGACAATATGTCTGAAGTATCAGAGACAAAATTTGGCCATCCTGGCCTCCAAGGAGCACTCTGACTGCACTTCTTCCAAAATGGATCTATTGGTTCTTTTGGCAGCCCATGGC
>NW_006409567.1:0-930 GCF_000296735.1 Chrysochloris asiatica | reverse complement strand
GGGTGTAAATCTTTACGGGAGTAGAAAGCCTCATCTTTCTCCTGCGGAGTGGCTGGTAGTTTCGAACCGCTGACCTTAAGGTTCGCAGCCCGATTCGTTAGGTAATGTTTACTCTTTACTTTATTATTTATTATTATTTTTAGTTCTTACTGCATTTTAATTATCTTAGGTATTTGATACATTTCATAGGCAAAGTTTTAAATGCCTTGAGATTTTTTTGGAAAGGATTTAAAAACAGGTTTACTAAATTTAATAGATAAATAACTTTTCAGATATTGCTTTTCTTCGTTGTCAGTTTTGATAAGTTGTGATTTTTGGAAGAAATCTTGCCAATTACTATAAATTTCAATTTCATGTCAGAAAACTATTCCTAATACCACCTATTCCTTTTGTACCATCAAGTCCATTCTGACTCATAATGATCCTGTATAGAGTTTCTGATGAGTGACTAGTGAGTTTGGACCACTGACCTTGAAGTTCAAACAGACATTATGGTTCAGTGCTTATCCTAAAGCATCACACCAGGACTCCACTGGCATATATATGTTCTTGTTGTTAGGAGCCATCAAGTTGGTACCGACTCATAGCGACCTTATGCAAAGCAGAATGAAACACTGCCCAATCCTGGGCCAACCTCACTATTGTTGACACACTTGAGCCCATTGATACTGTCACTTGGCCAGTCCACCAAACCATCTTGCTAGGGGTCGTCCTTTTTTTCTCTGACCTTCCACCTTACCAAACATGATATCCTTCTCCAGTGAATGGTCCCTCCTGACAATATATCCAAAGTATGAGCGACAAAGTTTGGCCATCTTTGCCTCCATGGAGCACTCTGGCTGCACTTCTTCCAATACAGTTCTGTTGATTCTATGGCCAGCTCATGGCACTTTCAATATACTCCTGCAACACCATAACTCAAAAGCATCA
>NW_006409566.1:47411-48100 GCF_000296735.1 Chrysochloris asiatica | reverse complement strand
TATGTGAACATATTGAACTCATCTGCCATGTAGGTAGCTCTCAGTATATGGACATGTTGGACACATCTGCTATGTAGCTAGAACTCTGTATATAGACAATTTAATCTCGTCAGGCATGTAGCTAGGTTTCTGTGCATGGATATTTTGGACTGATCTGCGATGTAGGTAGCTCCATGTAGATGAACATATAGGACTTGTCTGCCATGTAGCTAGCTCTCAGCATATTGACAAGTTGGACACATCTGCCATATAACCAGAACTGTGTATATGGAAAGTTGCACTACCCAGCCATGTAGCAAGCTCTCTATATATAGACGTTTTGGATTTGTCTGCATATAGCTAACTCTCTGTAGATGGATATGTTGGACTGATCTGCCAAGGAATTAGCTCTCCGTATATGAGCATATTGGACATGTGAGCCATGTAGCTAGCTCTCAGTATATGGACATGTTGGACACATCTGCCATGTACCTAGAACTCTGCATATGGAAAAGTTGCACTACTTGCCATATAGCTAGCTCTCTTTATATAGACAAGTTGGACTCATCTGCCTTGTAGCTAGAGCTCTGTATATGGAAATATTGCACTACCCTGCCATGTAGCTAGCTCTCTATATATGGATGTTTTGTATTCGTCTGCATATAGCTAGCTCTCTGTAGATGGATATGTTGGACTGATCTGCCAAGGAG
>NW_006409566.1:44708-45236 GCF_000296735.1 Chrysochloris asiatica | reverse complement strand
ACGTCGCTTCCATGTAGTTAGCTGTCTGTATATGGACATGTTGGACACATCTTATATGTAGCTAGAACTCTGTATATGGACAATTTGGACTCATTGGACATGTAGCTAGCTCTCTGTGCATGGATATTTTGGACTGATCTGCCATGTAGGTATCTCCTTGTAGATTGACAAATTGGACTTATCTGCCATGTAGTTGCTCTCAGCATATGGACATGTTGGACACATCTGCCATAAAGCTAGAACTCTGTATATGGAAATGTTGCACTACCCTGCCATGTAGCTAGCTCTTTGTATATGGATGTTTTGGATTCGTCTGCTCTGCAGCTAGCTCTCTGTAGATGGATATGTTGGACTGATCTGCAACTAGTAAGCTTTCTGTATATGAATATATTGGATGTGTCTGCCATGTAGCTAGCTCTCAGTATATGGACATGTTGAACACATCTGCCATGTAACTAGAACTCTATATATGGAAATGTTGCACTACTTGCCATGTAGCTAGCTCTCTGTATAAAGACAAGTTGGACT
>NW_006409566.1:43413-44283 GCF_000296735.1 Chrysochloris asiatica | reverse complement strand
CAAGTAGTTAGCTCTCTGTATATGAACATATTGGACGTGTTTGCCATATAGCTAGCTCTCTGTACATGGATTTGTTGGAATAATCTGCCAAGTAGATAGCTCTCTGTATATGAACATATTGGACTTGAATTCCATGTAGCTAGCTCTCTGTACATGGATATGTTGGACTAATAAGCTAAGAAGGTAGCTCCTTGTATATTAACATATTGAAATTTTCTGCCACATAGCTAACTCTGAGCATATGCACACGTTGGACACATCTGCTATGTAGCTAGTACTCTTTATATGGACATGTTGGAGGACTCTGCCATGTAGCTAGCTCTCAGTATATGAACACTTTGTACTTATCTGACTTTTAGCTTGAACTCTGTACATTGAAATGATACACTGCTCTGCCATATAGCTAGCTCTCTGTATATGGGCATTTTCAACTAATCTGCCTGGTAAATTGCACCTTGTATATGGACATGTTGGACAACTCTGCCATGTAACTAGCTCTCAGTATATGGACACGTTGGACACATCTGCAATGTAGCTAGTACCCTGTATATGGATATGTTGGACTACTCTGCCATGTAGCTAGCTCTCAGTGTATGTATATGTACGACACAGCTGCCAAGTAGCTAGAATACTGTATATGAAAATGTTGCACTGCTCTGCCATGTAGCAACCTCTCTGTATATAGATAAGTTGGACTAATCTGCCTTGTTGCTAGACTCTGAATATGGAAAAGTTGCAATACACTGCCTTGTAGCTAGCTCTCTGTATATGGACATTTTGAGCTCGTCTGCCATGTAGCTAGCTCTCTGTACATGGATATGTTGGAATGATCTAGGAAGTAGGTAGCTCTCTGTATATGAACATATAGGA
>NW_006409566.1:3423-6289 GCF_000296735.1 Chrysochloris asiatica | reverse complement strand
ACTACTCTGCAATGTAGCTAGCTCTTAGTATATGGACACGTTGGACACATCTGCCATGTAGGTACCTCCGTGTATATGGACATTTTGGATTCCTCTGCCATGTAGCTAGTTCTCTGTACATGGATATGTTGGACTGATCTGACTTTTCTGTTATGTATCTGGCTCTCAGTTTATGGACATGTTTCACACATCTGCCATGAAGCCAGAACTCATTATATGGAAAGGGTGCACTACTCTGCATTGTAGATACCTCTCTGTAAATGGACAGTGTATACTCATATGCCATGTAGCTAGTACCCTGTATATGGATGTGTTGAACAGATTTGTCATGTAAGTAGCTCTCAGTATATTGACATGTTGGACACATTTGTCATGTATCTAGAACTCTGTATATGGAAGTGTTGCACTACTCAGCCTTGTAGCAAGCTCTCTGTATATAAACAAGTTGGACTCTTCTGACATGTAGCTAGTACCCTGTATATGGAAATGTTGGACTACTCTGCCATGTAGCTAGCTCTCAGTATGTGTACACTTTGGACACATCAGGCATGTAGCTAGAACACTGTATATAGACATTTTGGACTCGTATGAGATGTAGTTATCTCTCGGTGCATGGAAATTTTGGACTTATCTGCCATGTAGGTACCTCTCTGTATATGGACATGTTGGACATATCTGCCATATAGCAGGAACTCTTTATATGGAAATGTTTCACTACTCTGCCATGTAGCTAGCTCTCTATATATGAACATATTGGACTTAGTCTACCATTTAGCTAGTCTCGGTATATTGAGATGTTGGATTCATCTGCCATGTAGCTAGTGCTCTGTACATGCACATATTGGACTACTATGCCATGTGGCTAGCTCACAGTATATGGACACGTTAGATTGATCTGCCATGTAGGTAGCTCTCAGTCCATGGATATATTGGACTGATCTGCCAAGTAGGTAGCTCTCTTTATATGAACATATTGGACTTGTCTGCCAATTAGCTAGCTCTCAGTACATGGACACGTTGGACACATTTGCCATGTAGCTAGAACACTTTAGATGAACATATTGGTCTTGTCTGCCATGTACATAGCTCTCATTATATTGACAGGTAGGACACATATGCCATGTAGCTAGAACTCTGTATATGAACATATTGGACTTATCTGCCATATAGCTAATTCTCAGTACATGGATATGTTGGATTGATCTGCCAAGTAGATACCTCTCGGTATATGAACATATTGAACTACTCTGCCATGTAGCTAGCTCTCAGTATATGGACACATTGGACACATATGCCATGAAACTAGAACTCTGCATATGGACATGATGGACTACTCGGCGATATAACTGAGTCTCCGTATATGAACACTTTGGACTTATCTGCCATGTAGATTGAACTCTGTATATGGAAATGATGAACTGCTCTGCAATGTAGCTACATATCTGTTTATGAACATTTTTGACACATCTGTCATGTAGTTAGAACTCTGAATATGGAAATGATGTACTACCTTGCCATGTAGGTTGCTCTTTGTATATGAACATATTGGACTTGTCTGCCATGTAGCTAGCTCTCTGTATATGGACATTTTGGACTCATCTGCCATGTAGCTAGCTCTCTGTACATGGATATGTTGGACTGATCTGCCAAGTAGGTAGCTCTCTGTATATGAACATATTGGACTTGTCTGCCATGTAACAAACTCTCAGTATATGGACATGTTGGACTCATCTGCCCTGTATATGGACATGTTGAACTGATATGTAATGTAGGTAGCTCTCAGTATATTGAGACGTTGGATACAATTGTCATATATCTAGAACTCTGTATATGGAAATGCTGCACTACTCTGCCTTGTAGCAAGCTCTCTGTATATAAACAAGTTGGACTAATCTGCCATGTAGCTAGTACCCTGTGTATGGAAATGTTGGACTACTCTGCCATGTGGCTAGCTCTCAGTATGTGTAAACTTTGGACACATCTGCCATGGAGCTAGAACACTGTATATAGACATTTTGACTCGTCTAAAATGTAGTTATCTCTCTGTGCATGGAAATTTTGAACTTATCTGCCATGTAGGTACCTCTCAGTATATGGACACGTTGGACATATCTGCCATATAGCTAGAACTCTTTATATGGAAGTGTTGCACTACTCTGCCATGAACATATTGGACTTGTCTGATATTTTGCTAGTCTCAGTATATTAAAATGTTGGACTCATCTGCCATGTAGTTAATATCCTGTGTATGAACATGTTGGACTACTCTGCCATATAGCTAGCTCTCATTATATGAACACTTTGGACTCATCTTCCATGTAGCTTGAATCCTATATATGGAAATCATGAACTATTCTGACATGTAGCTAGCTCTCTGTATATGGACATTTTGTACGCATCTGCCATGTAGCTAGTACCCTGTATATGGACATGTTGAACTGATCTGCCCTGTAGGTAGCTCTCAGTATATGGACACGTTGGACATATCTGCCATGTAGCTAGAACTCTGTATATGGAAATGTTGCACTACTCTCCCATGTAGCTAGAGCTCTGTATATGAACATGTTGGACTTGTTTGCCATGTAGCTAGTCTCAGTATATTGACATGTTGGACTAATCTGGCATGTAGCTAGTACCCTGTATATGGATATGTTGGACTACTCTGTCCTGAAGCTAGCTCTCAGTATATGGACACGTTTGACACATGTGCCATGTAGCTACAACTTTGTATATGGACGTTTTGGATTCGTCTGATGTGTAGTTAGCTCTCTGTGCATGGATATTTTGGACTGATCTTCCATGTACGTAGCTCTCAGTATATGGACACGTTGGACACATCTGACAAGTCCTAGAACTCTGTATATGG
>NW_006409566.1:1453-2753 GCF_000296735.1 Chrysochloris asiatica | reverse complement strand
ATATTGGACTTGTCTGCCTTGTAGCTAGCTCTCATTATTTGGACACTGTGGTTACATTTGCCATGTAGCTAGAACTCTGTAGATGTAAATATTGGACTTGTCTGCACTGTAGCTAGCTCTCAGTATATTGACAGGTTGGACACATTTGCCATGTAGAAAGAACACTGTGTATGAACATATTGGACTTGTCTGACATTTAGCTAACTCTCTGTACATGGATATGTTGGACTGATCTGTCAAGTAGGTAGCTCTCTGTATATGAACATATTGGACTCATCTGCCATGTAGCTAGTTCCCAGTATATGGATATATTTGACTATTCTGCCAAGTGGTTATCTCTCAATATATGGACACGTTGGACACACCTGCCATGTAGTCAACTCTCTGTATATAGACATTTTGTACTTGTCTGCCATGTAGCTAGTTCTCGGTACATGGATATGTTGGACTGATCTGCGAGGTAGGTAGCTTTCTGTATATGCACATATGGGAATTGTCTGCCATGTAGCTAGCTCTCAGTAAATGGATATGTTGGACACATCTGCCATGTAGCTTGATCTCTGTATATGAAAATGATGCACTACATTACCATGTAGCTAGCTCTCTGTTTATGGATAGTCTGAACTCATCTGCCGTGTAGCTGGTACCCTGTATATGAACATGTTGGACTGATCTGATATGTAGGTAGCTCTCAGAATATGGACTGGATGGACACATCTGTCATGGAGCTAGTACTCTGTACTTGGAAATGTTTCACTATTCTGCCATGTAGCTAGCTCTCTGTATATACACACGTTGGACTAGTCTGCCATGTAGCTAATACCCTGCATAGGGACATGTTGAACTACTCTTCCATGTAGCTATCTCACAGTATATAGACACGTAGGACACATCTGCAATGTAGCTAAAACTCTGTATATGGACATTTTGGACTCATTTGAAATGCAGTTAGCTCTCTGTGCATGGATATTTTGGACTTATCTGCCATGTAGGTATCTCTCAGTGTTTGGACACGTTGGACACATCTGCCATATAGCTAGAATTCTGCATATGTTAATGTTGCACTACTCTGACATGTAGCTAGCTCTCTGTATATAGACAAGTTGGTCTCATCTGCCTTGTAGCTAGAATTCTGTATATGGAAATGATATACTAGAACTCTGTATATGGAAATGTTGCACTAAACTGTCATGTAGCTAGCTCTCTGTATATGGACATTTTGGTCTCATCTGTCATGTAGCTAGCTCTCTGTACATGGATATGTTGGACTGATCTTACAAGTAGGTAGCTCTCTGTATAT
>NW_006409566.1:0-968 GCF_000296735.1 Chrysochloris asiatica | reverse complement strand
GTATGACATGTAGCTAGCTCTCTGTGCATGGATATTTTGTACTGATCTGCCATGTAGGTTGCTCTTAGTATATGGACACGTTGTACACATCTGTCATGTAGCTATAACTCTGTTAATGGAAATGTTGCACTACTCTGCCATGTAGCAAGTTCTCAGTATATAGACAAGTTGGACTCATCTGCCTTTTAGCTAGAACTCTGTATATGGAAACATTGCAGTACCCTGCCATGTAGCCAGCTCTCTGCATACGGAATTTTGGACTGGTCTGCCATGTAGCTAGCTTTCTGTACAAGGATATGTTGGACTGATCTGCCAAGTAGGTAGCTCTCTGTATATGAACATATTGGATTGTATGACCGGTAGTTAGCTCTCAGTATATAGACAAGTTGGACTCGTCTGCCTTGTAATTAGAACTCTGTATATGGAAAAGTTGCACTACCCTGCCATGCAGTTAGCTCTCTCTATATGGACATTTTGGTGTCTGTAAATGGATACGTTGGATTGATCTGCCAAGTATGTGGCTCTCTGTGTACGAAGTTATTGAACTTTTCTGCCATGTAGCTAGCTCCCAGTATATAGAATTGTTGGACACATCTTAAATATAGCTAGCTCTCAGTATATGGACATGTTGGAATCATGTGGCATGTAGCTAGTACCCTTATAAGGACATGATGCACTACTCTGCCATGTAGCTAGCTCTCTGTATATAGACAAATTGAACTCATCTGCCATGAAGTTTGGACTCTGTATATGGAATCAATACACTACTCTACCATGTAACTAGCTCTCTTTATAGGGACATTTTGGACTCGGCTGCCATGAAACTAGCTGTCTGTACAAGGATATGTTGGACTGATCTGCCAAGTAGGTAGCTCTCTGTATATGAACATATTGGACTTGTCTGCCAAGTAGGTAGCTCTCTGCATATGAACATTTTGGAATCGTCTGCCATGTAGCTAGCTCTCTGT
>NW_006409565.1:44118-49098 GCF_000296735.1 Chrysochloris asiatica | reverse complement strand
GGTTCTGTGTGCTTTTCTCCCCCAAGCTTAACTGTATTCATGTCATTATGGTCAACCCTACTTTGAGGAGGCATTTTTTTCCCCAGTCGCATTCTGAGTGCCTTCCCACCTTCCAGTCCTGTATCTGACAATGTTTCTCTGCTATTCATAGAGTTTTCAGTGACTAGCGATTCAGGGAGCATACAGGGTGCAAAAATTTGAAAACTTCTTAAACAGTACCAAACATCTTGAGGCAAAGAGTTTCTGGGCTTTCAGGCTCATTCCCATAGTCTCAGGAGATGCCATTGTCAACTGGCATAACAGAGTCCACAAAGATAATATTTCATATCCTGCTTTTGTGACTAGGCACTGAGATCTTTAAAAAAGTTCATGAGTGGCCATCTAAGGTACAACTGTTCTTCTTTCCATGTATGGAAGAAAGAAGAGTGATGAGAACTGGAGATGCTTATATTCTGGTAGTGTAGTTGTTATGACTTGGGCTGTGAACCTCAAGGTCAGCAGTTCTAAACTACCAGCTGTTCCGTGGGAAAAAGATGAGGCTTTCTGCTCTCGTAAAGATTTATAGACTCGGAAACCCTGTACATGGTCGTTATGAGTCGGTTCCTACTCCATGGCACATAACCACCACCACCATACTCAACTAGTCTAATGGACTAATGGAACATATGAACATCAGTGTCCATGACTTTGAGACCAGAAGAACTAGATGGCTCCCTGCTACCATGACCGACTGCTCTGAAAATGATCACATTAAAAGGTCCTGGATAGAGTGGGAGAAAATGTGGAATAGAACTCAAATGATAAAAAAGACCCGACTTACTGGTCAGAAAGAGACTGGAGGAACCTGAGACAATGGCCCTCGGCCACCTGTCTGGTCTAGAACAGAACTTACCTTCATGGCCCAATTTTCAACCAAACAGTAAATAGATTTATAGGAGGGACACTAACACTAGTAAGTTCATCATGGAATAGTCAACCATTCAAGATCAAAAGGGCAACACTTCCCTAAGGACAAAGTTCAGAAGGGTTGGGAAGGAGAATGGAATGGAAATAAGAACCACAGGAAGGAAACGGGATAATTGTTACATGGAAAGGCTTGTAATCACTGAGATGAAACAAAGCGTAGGATTCATTAAATGTAAAACTGATGATCTTCTTTGTAAACTTTCACTCAATTCACAATAAAAATATGCAAAAAAAAAAAAAAAAAAAAAAGTTAAGTGTTAAAAAAGTTAACAGGATATTTTTTTCTATTCAATAACTGTTGGTGTTAGGTACCATGCAGTCAGTACCGACTCATAGCGACCTTATGCACAGCAGAACGGAACATTGCCCAAACTAGTATTAAGACAAATATCATGTGTTCTGGAGTGAAGAACAGTATTTGCTATTGTTGTATTGGTGGGAGAAACTACAAATCAAGGCACACTGACTGAAAAGATTAGAGTGGGAGCCCTGGTTTTAGGTTTTAATATCTGAAGCCTGCTGGCACAATGCTTAAGTACTCAGCTGCTAACTGAAAGACTAGTAGTTTTAACCCACCCACCCAACCAACCACCCGGAGTCCTGGTGTGGCGCTGTGGGTTAATGTGCCAGACTGCAAAGCCGTTTGAACTGCAAGGTTGGTGGTTCAAGCTCACCAGCTGCTCCTCAGAAATCCTATACAGGGTCGCTATGGGTCGGAGTTGACTCAGTGGCACTTAACCACAACAACAACCCAACCACCCAGTCACTAGTCTCCTAGGAGAAAGACCTGGAAGTCTGCTCCTGGAAAGATTGGTGGTGGTGGTGGTGGTGGTATGCTGTGGAGTTGGTTCTGACTCTCCTGTATAGGGTTTCCAAGACTGTAAGTATTTACAGGAGCAGATAGCCTCATTTTTCTCCCACTGGTCTGTGGGTGACGTTGCAGTTAGCAGCACAACTTGTAACCCATTACACTACCGGAGCTCATTCCCAGGAAGATTACACCATAGAAAGTCCAATAGGGCAGTTGTACTCTGTCACATGGGACCAATATGAGTCAGGACAGACCCAGTAGAGCCCAATTACATCTGGTCATGTGACCTCAAAGCTGAGTGGCTCTCAGCAGTTTCCTTATACACACTCTGTGTAACAACACCCACCTCACAGCTGCCTGGTGAGCAGTAAATGAGATAATACTCTGGATCTCAAGTAGCTATATCAACTGTCCTACAAATGGAAGGTGATATCAATATGAAAAAGAGGCTTAGTGACAGAAACAAAGAATTGAATCCCATTCTGTTCTGTTTGAATTTCTCTATCTACAGGGGAAGCCTAACCTAGAAGTTTCAAAGCAGCCCTCAAACATGTGCTACTTATGTGCAGGGTGTTACGTTTTTATATTTGAGGTATAAACCCTGAATTTCTGGCACAACTGGTTTGGTATTTCTCACGAGCCACTATCTCCCACTTCCTATACTGTTTGCTCCCCTAGGCCTAGCCATACTCAAGGCACCCGACTTGCCTGAGGTCGATTTCCTAGAGTCTTACATAGAAACTCCCTTAAAAAATCAAACATGTGAGATGGCAACAAATGCAGGATGGAGGTCCCAACAGTGAGTGGTCTCTAGCCCCCACAGCCTTTTCACCTCAGGTGGGTCTACTTGAATGTAGTGAGTGTTGCTAGGGTGAAGAGAGTTTGCTTGTTTGTAAAAGGAGCACAGAATCTATGTGAAGATTAAGTTAGATGACATATGTAAACCCTGCAAGACTCAATACTTGCTAATCTATAGGTCATGCTCCGGGGAGTAGAGTTCACAGTTTGATGTGGAATAATGATGCTGGCCCATTTGAAAAGGAAGGTGTATCCTGAGAATATTGCTTTGAGAACAAGCACCCAGGGTCCATGGGATGGTTCTCAAAGACCTGGAACCCAAACTGAAAACAGACCCTTTGATATTTAGTGACTCATGTGTCACCATCAGTGAGTGACAGAAAGTCAGGGAAATGTGATGAGTAAATAAGGCCACAGGTAGGATGCTTGATGTATACTTGAGTCTTGACTGGTTCTTGGCTGCTAATAAAAAGGCTGGCAGTTTGAGTCCACCCAGCAGTGCTGAGGAAGAAAGGACTGGCAATCGGCTTCTGTCACTTCACAGCCATTGAACATCCTACCGAGCAGTTCTACTCTGAAACAGGTGGGATTGCCATGAGTTGTAAATGCTTCCTGCTCCAAAGAAGACATTGACCACAGAGAGCCCATTCATTTGCTCCAAGTGCTCACTCATTCACTTTGGATATAAAGACACAATCAGCTTTCTGCAGGTAGCCAGGGGCTCGAGTACCTTGGAGGGAGGCAGCTACTGGACACTGCTATGACCCTGACTGGCATTATCTCCAAGGATATTGTCAACCCCAGAAGCCATGCCCAGGAACGATTTCACAGCTTTCTTTTCCCCTGCCAAGTTTTCCACCCCAAACCTGCTTCATAGGAAGCAGCATCTCTTCAGAGCACCAAGTGGACCATCCCTGGATGGAGCAGATAGTAAATGATTACTGGAAGCCATAAAATAATCTTGTAAAGTGGTTATAGTGTTCCACAGAAAAGATGTTTGTAATTTTTTTTTTTTAAACACATCTGTTTTGTTGTTGTTGTTGTTGTTGTTGTTGTTCATTTGTTTCAGGTAAAAGGCTGCTAGAATTATTTAATAAACCCAGGAGGCAAGGATTGCTTTAGAAAATTTGATAGCCAAGGATTTGGGATTACCTCACACTGTTTCTGCTTCCATCCCATGATCTGAGCAAAGCAACTGAGTCACACATCAAGTGAACTCGCAATGAGGAAATAATCTATGCTAAGTTGCTAATATGAACTAGGGAGGTCCTTCAGAAAGAAAAGTTGGGTAAGTAACACAGAGCCAAGAGCCCCTCCTTGGAGATGCTGAGGTGAACCAGGGTACATTTTTTGACAGGGAAACACAGGGTCAATTAGGGACAACAGGACAGGAAGGTCTAAGTGAACGCCAGAGTCTGAGGCATCTAACTGGAACACCTCTCAACATCTTGACCACCAAGACTCCCACAGAGGTCCCTGCCACCACCACCCCAGCCCCCCAAGGGAAGCTGTCTGCTTTCTCGAAAGCCTGAA
This sequence comes from Chrysochloris asiatica, assembly GCF_000296735.1. Lineage (NCBI taxonomy): Eukaryota > Metazoa > Chordata > Mammalia > Afrosoricida > Chrysochloridae > Chrysochloris > Chrysochloris asiatica. Next base: position 44,990 of record NW_006409565.1, on the reverse strand, counting down.
TTTCCTAATATAGTTCCAGTCTCCAAGGATTCCCTGGAAAGATGCCCTCTCCAGATGAACTTTGTCTTCTGACCATTAACAATCTCAACTGTTCCCTATATTTGCTTCTAGGATATCTTACTGATTCCAGTCCCTCAAGTGATACTAAGACAAGAACATTCCTCTACTCTTATGTAAGCTCCGCCTAAACCAGAAGCTTGAATGACTATTGCTATTTGGACCTGCATTTTCCTCCAAGGTTATCCCTTCAGTCTATCATTGGGTAATCAGTTCTTGGCAGAAGCACTTGGACAACAGTTACACTCTCTACCCTCTCACCCAATCCCCAAATCTGGAAAACTACAGCCCTTAACAAATCAGAAAAAAAAAAAAAAATCCTGGCATTTAATATGTTTCTTCTCAGTCTGACACGTGCAGAAATGTATTATATTCCCATCTCTCTTTTTTTCCCCAACTTTTTTTTTTTTAATTTTTATTTATTTAAGGTTTTTATTGTGGATCGAGTGAAAGTTTACAGGGCACATCATCAGTTTCCACATTCAACTATGAATATAACTTGTTTCATTTGTTGTTGTTGTGTTTATGTGCCGTGGAGTCGGTTCCGACTCCTAGCGACCCTACACAGGGTTTCCGAGGCTAATCTTTACGGGAGCAGACCGCCTCATCTTTCTCCCGCAGAACCACTGGTAGTTTCGAACTGCTGACCTTGCGTCTCGCAGCCCGATTCGTAACCACTACGCTTTACATTGATTATAATCCCCTCCATATACCATGAGTTAAAAGTATTTCTCTCTATCCACTTTAGCTTTTTAAAAAACACACAAAGACAAAACCCCACTCAGGCATATATAATAATTTACATCTCCAAAGGG
>NW_006409565.1:7071-8673 GCF_000296735.1 Chrysochloris asiatica | reverse complement strand
TCATTGCCATGGTTCCAATCCCCTCCATGCATCATCAACCACTCAAAGGGTATATCCCAGAAACTCGCCCCCTACACTTCCCCCTCCTGCTGTGTTCTTAAGCACTCACCAACTGCCTCCTGGTAGGTGTAATTGGGGGATGGAAATATGTGCAGTATTCTGTACTTGCTGTTCATGCAGTTCAGTTATGATAGGTTTGGCGGATGTTAGTTGTTGCCATTGATCAGATGGATCGCAGATGTTATTGGCTCTTGGGCTGTATGGGCATAGTTGTTGTTCCTGTTGGGTGAAGCAAGAAGAGAAAACACACAAGAGAGGAAGAAAATAAGCAGCAAACAAACAAAGCAAACAGCAGTGAATAAAAAATAGTAAAGAAAAAGCAGGCAACAGCTGCAAAAATAGAACACAAAACCAAAAAGAGAAATGTGGGAGAGGAAAAAAAAAAAAAAAACACACGGAAACGAAAAAATAAAAAGAAAGACAAAGAACTAAACACAGGGATAAAGATGTGTAAAGGGGAGAGAGACAGAGAGTAGTAAAGATAAACCAAGAAAACGGCAGCAGTAGTTAGGAAACAGAAATAAAAACAAGAAGCAAAAAATGCAAGCAGAGATAGAAAGGATTAAAAGCAAGGGAAGGTAAAGACTCTGCAGTAGATCTTTCCCACTGGTATGTTTTTTCCTACATGCTACTTCACTTTCTTTGCACTGTAACACTTTTTCCATAGGTTCCATGGAAAGGGTTTCTTCCCTTTTTTTCTTGACTGCTTATCTTTATGGCCACACTTAAGGTATAGGGATTTTTCCTGAGTCTGCACTAGGATGATGTCCCATCCCTTCTCATAGATACATCTGGGGGGGAAAGGGATACACGCAGTCCCCAGTGCAATTTTTTCCTTCAATTTCCTTTGCTTGAGAAGGGCTGAATCTGTTCTTCTTTTTTTGTTTTCTCACTCCAGATCTTTGCACATTTTGTTACAATTTTGACTTCATCTTCTCTAACTGACCTTTGACGCTTTCCGTTCAGCTCTTTGACTTCATGATATCTTCAATTTGTTTATCATCTCTATGATGGAGAAGAAGTTTCAGAGTCTCTTCTCACATCCATTTTGATCTTTTTATTCTTTCTTGTCTTCTTAATTACCTTTTTCTCTCTTTCTGTCTGACGTTCTTGATGTCATACCACAACTCTTCTGGTCTTTGGTCTTCAGTGTCTAATGCATCAAAGCTGTTCTTGAGATGATCTCTAATTTCAGGTAGGATATGTTCAAGGTCATATTTTGGCTCTTATACACTTGTTTTAATTTTCTTCAACTTCAGCCTGAACTTGCATATGAGCAATTGATAGTGTGTTCCAGAATCTGCTCTTGGCCTTATGTTGATTGATGATAAAGAGATTTTCCACCATTTCATTCTACAGATGTAGTCAATTTAATTTCTGTGTATTCCATCTGGTGAGGTCGATGTGTATAGTCACCTTTTATGTTATCTATAAAAGATATAAACAATGAAAAAGTCATTGGTCTTGCATAATTCTATCGTGTGATCTCCAGCATCATTTCTATCACCAAAGCCATATTTTCCAACAACTGATTCTTCATCT
>NW_006409565.1:2358-5802 GCF_000296735.1 Chrysochloris asiatica | reverse complement strand
ATGTTAACAGCTGTATCTCTTCATTTTGAGTTGTTCCACAGGAGCACATGAAAGGCCCAAGGGCTTCATTTCATTTACATTGTCACAATCAACTCTACTTTGAGGAGGCAGCTCTTCTCCAGGCTCATTTTGAGTGCCTTCCAACCTGACGAGCTCATCTTCTGGCACTATCTCTGAAAGTATTCTTATGCTCTTCATCATGTTTAAGACTCAATATTCTGGTGCTGACAGTGTTCCACTACTATACATAAAATAACGAAAAACTGACAGTTCATGAAAGTTTTTTCCTTGAAATACATTCAGGACCAACCACTTTATCAATTCATGTGCCTTAGACCCAACGGGACACTTTCCCTTCCTTCTACCTAACCAACAGCAGTCTCAATGCCCAGGGAAGATGGGAATGGTTGTAGGAACTCTAAGTATGTGGGGACCATGCATGATTAAGACTGGGCCTATGAAGTTACTATTAAAAACACTTAAGACATGATTAATTAAAACCAGTAAGATGAAGTCACATATGAAGGGGCTTCAAAAAGTTCATTTAAAAGTGGAATTAAAAGATAATGGGATCTTTTTCATGAACTTTTTAAGTCTCTTCATATATGCTACCAAAGTGCATCAAGACCAATTTGGAGAATCAAATTACAGATGGTTTGACAAACATTTTCAAAGGTATTTAATATGTACACAAAACAAACTCTAATGTTGGTTTCTGACTATATCTGAGTCATGAATAATAACATTAATACACTAATAATAGTAATAACAAAGAAAACTACCTCTGTCAAATATGGTCATCTCCAGGGCACAAATGATTTTTTAAAAAGTCTAATCTCTTTTTCCATAAATGCATGAGTTGTGCAGACAACAGAATTTGATGACAATAGTTGGCTTGGAGTTTCAACCATGTGAGCTAAAAGCATTTAAGAAGTGAAGCCGTGTCTGATCCCATACTCAACCTTTATGGCTCACATTCTTCTTTGTGTCTTTTCCTACTGCTGACAGGGTCGGTCTGGAAATTGAAGGGAAACTTTCTTGTTGATGATTTCATGTCTACTTTGTTGACTCATAGTGATGTTATATAGGGTTTCTGAGGAGCAGCTGGTAAGTTTGAAGCGTCATCCTTGTGTTTTAAACAGACCTTGTAGTCCAGTGCATTATCCTACAGCACCACACCAGGTCCCTCTGGTTAATGTTTGAAGGAGCTCTACAGGGACATTGCCAATGCTGCAACCAGAAACTTTCCTCCAGCCCAGCTGAAGAACAGGAGGCTCTTAGGCACCTCTTCCTGACAACCGCCCCCCCTGGTGGAGGTGGCACAGCCTCTGTCTCAGAGCTGAGTTCTGCAGTTACCCAGGAGCTGTTACACTCTGATGCAAACAGGACTTTGGCAGACCTTCCTTGAAGAACCAAGAGCAGCACCTTAAGGGTATTGGGAGGAATGGGTGATCTTAGGGAAATCCATTCCCAAATCCTCAACTTACATATGATTTGTGTATTTTCTTCCATTTTGTTGGGATGTTCATAAGGCTTCCAGTAATTTTCTGCCTTATAAATATTCCTCTAAAAGCCCCAGGATGTGAAATTTTAGTTCACATTGGGATTTTCTGAGTTCAAATACAAGCCAGAGTGCAGTGATTGAAAGAAGACAATTTTAGTTTAATGATTCTCTTCCATGCTCTGGCTTCATCAAAGTAGGCATTTGAAGTAAACTTTCATGAAAGCAAAGCAAAAATGATGTCAATTTAAAATGTTGACTATTAAAAAGTGTCCCCTTACCCTGTTCACTTAGACATAACAATTCTTTTCTGCTCTTCTTGATATTTACTCCTTGGTCACAGATTTAGTTGGAAAGAAAACACCTTTAAGTAGCCAAAGTAGATCAGTTAAGCCACTAATTCTTTTAAATTCAATTTGAATGTTTTCTAAAATTATCAACATTTTCAAGGTATATTACATAAAAAGTTCTATGATTTTATCAGATGCTGCTTGAAATGCATATTAAAATACAGAAAGTCTTCATCTTAAAAGTGCTGAACATTTCCTGTCGCCTGGTGTGGTGTTGTGGGCTAACCTGCTAGACTCCAAAGTCGTTTGAACTGCAAAGTTGATGATTCAAACTTACCAGCTGCTCCTAGGAAACCTTATAAAGAGTTGCTATGCATTGGAACTGACTCAATGGCACTTAACAACAACAACATTAATAAAGGGATCAAAGACTTCATTTTGCTTTGATCCACTATCAACACTTATGGAAGCAGCAGTCAAGCAATCAAATGACGTATTGCATTACGTAAATCTGCTGTACAAGACCTCTTTAAAGTATTCAAGAGCAAAGATGTTAGAGGACTAATGTGTACCTAATATTTTCAATAGCTTCATATGAATGTGAAAGTTGGACAATGAATAAGGAAGACCATAGAATTGATGCTTTGAGTTATGGTGTTGGAGGAGAATATTAAAAGTATCATGGATTGGTAGAAGAACAAACAAATCTGTATTGGAAGAAGGACAGTCAGAATGCTTCTTGGAAGCCAGGATGACGAGACTTATCAGGCATCTTATGAGGAAGGACTAGTCCCTGGAGAAGGACATTATGTTAGGTAAAGTGGTGGGTCAGCACAAAGTATGAGACCCCCAACGAGATGGACTGACACAGTGGCAGCAGCCATGTAGCAACAATTGTGAGGGTGGTGCTGGACCGGCATTGTTTCATTCTGTTGTGCATAAAAGGTCACTATGAGCCAGATCCAAGTTGATGGCACCTAACAACAACAACAACAACAACAGCATTAATAAATGGAGCTCAGTGGCTCCGTATGATGAACAATGGACTGCTAACTACAGTCACTCCATAGGAGAAAGATGAGGCTTTCTGCTCTCACAAAGAATTAAAGTCCTGTAAACCCCATAGAGGGTTACTATGAGTTGGAAACGACTCAATGGCACTTCACAACAACAACAAATAAAAAGTAAAAGGAATTGATATATATAAAACAAGTCCACTGACATTAAATCAACCTAACTCACAGTGACCCTGTATAGGGGTTCTAAGACTGTAAATCTTTACAGAAGCAGAAAGCCTTATCCTTTTCCCACAGAATGTCTGGTGGGTTTGAACTGCTTATCTTGTGGTTAGCAGTTCAATACTCATCCTACAGCACCACTAGTGCTCTTTAAGAACCAATAAACAGACCACTTATTAGTCCTAATGTAGCACTGTAGGATAAGCACCAGACTGCTATCTGTAAGGTCAGCAGTTCAAACCTACCAGCCACTCCTTGGAAACCCTATACAGGGCCAGCTATGAGTTGGAACCAACTTGATGGCACTTAACAAGAACAACTTTTCATTAAATGTAAAGGAAAAGTTGGATATTAATTCATCTCATCAGGAAATGTACTTTCAATAAAATTTATAATTCATAATATAAAATATATA
>NW_006409565.1:0-1958 GCF_000296735.1 Chrysochloris asiatica | reverse complement strand
AAAGTTATTATTTAAATATAATTAAAATAATGCACCAGACTACAAAGGTGTTTGAACTGAAAGGTCGGTGGTTCAAGCTCACCAGCTGCTCCTAGGAAACCCTATACTGGGTCGCTTTGGGTCGAATTCAACTCTACGGCACTTAACAACAACAAATAACCAAAGGGCACATTCTGCAAGCCTGCCTTCTGGCCACCAGCAATCAGTCCTCAGCTGCTCCCTCTCTCCATGTCACCATCTCTGGTGTCGCTGCCTCTCTGGAAATGGTCCCACATTCCGCTTGTGCTCTTCTCCTAGGGTCCTCTGTTTCTGGACTGTAAGATTAACTATTCTCCCATTTTTGGTACAAAACTTTTACTCTTACAGTTGTGGCAATTGCAATTAGTCACGATAATAATTACTCACTATTGAATCATAAGAATCTTATCACCATCTCTTTTAACCAGACCCATCTGACAAGAGGAAAACTATTCAGTGGGAACTCTATCTGCCTCCCCCCTCCCCACACACACACACTCTTAAACTACACTCCCTCTTGAAACCTTGAAAGCCAGTCACTTTGTGCCATTATCGCCCCCTCATTTTAGGTAGCCAATGTCTAAGCTGTCCATCTCTATCTACCCTGTATACAGAGGAGGGATAGGATTGATACATGAAGTCAACATTTTTAATATACTAGTTATCTTTACAGTATCCTTTGCAATCATTTGAACTTAAAACACGTTAGATATCAGCCTAAAAATATGCAAGAGGGACATAGCAAATTTGTGGCATGCATGAACAAAACCAAGGACTTAGAAATCTGGAGGAAATATGTGCATAAGGTTCTTATCCAAAAACGACTATTAAGCAAAGTAGTGGATTCTTTTTTCCATTACTGCAGCAAAAGTACATTTTTTTCATTTTCTGTACTATATGTTGTTGTTGTTGTGATGTGCCATGGAGTTGGTTCCGACTCATAGTGACCCTGTCAGGGTTTCTGAGGCTGTAAATCTTTATGGGAGTAGAAAACCTCATCTTTCTCCTGTGGAACAGCTGGTAGTTTCGAACTGCTGACCATAAGGTTCGCAGCCCGATTCGTAACCACTACACTACCATAGAAACTGTGGGAGAACTAAAAAAAAGACTGTAGTTCTGAGATCCAAGCTTAAGCCTGAAAGTCTTGGTTTTATGAAATGAAAACTTGGCTGCCCTGGGTCTTAACAAATCTTTCTTTAAATCAGTGAAAAGTAGTAGTCACTTGAATCTTGGCAGTAACCTTAATTCCCTAGAAATTTCAGGTTCCAGAGAGAAAATTACAACTGTCGACCTCATTTACTTTAAGAAGACAGAAGGTAACTCTTGATTAATGTGTTAGACTATATCAGGATCACTTGGGAGAAAAGTGTAGATAGACCCAACAATATTACAAAATGCAAAGCCAGATGTTCAGATTTTCCAGAAAACAAACATATTTCTAGTGTTAAATTCTTTTTACACACATATCTTATAAAACTATTTCAAAATTCTAAATCCTATGTCTAATTCTTGGGTTTCAATTATTATTAATGAGAATAACAAATAACCATGTAGGTTAAACATTAGCATTAAGTATGCTAGTAAAAGGTATTAAAATGTTTTAATGGCAAATAAAATCAATTCACTTCATTATTTTCTGCATCCAAAAAATGTACAGACTGTGGCCACCCCCTAGTAGAATGAGATGAACTGACAAGGCTCACAGGCAAGTAAGGATATTGCCTCATTGTGTTAAATATATGTTTTGAAATTGCGAATCTGAACCAGATCTTCACTAAGCTGCTGTTAGTTCTGTCTTTAAAATAAATAGATCTAGGTGTAGCACATAAATTACAGCTTCATATTTCAGTGATTAACAACCACTTTTAGGGGAATAATACCTGTTGTATTGAGTGTGACTCATAACAACCCTTTGTAGTTGTTGTCAGGTGCCATCGAGT
>NW_006409564.1:52910-53486 GCF_000296735.1 Chrysochloris asiatica | reverse complement strand
TCCATCTCTGGTGTCGCTGCTTCTCACAATCTGCTTGTGCTCTTCTCCCTTGATGGTCCTAGGGTCCTCTGTTTTGTTAACTACTCCCCCTTTTTTGTTACAAAACTTCTACCTTTACAATTCTGACAGCTGCAATTAGCAATGATAACAATTGCGCACTACTGAATCATAGGAATCTTATTAATCCCAACTCTTTTTACCAGACCCAGTTAGACAAAATGAAAACTACTCAGTGGGGACTCTATCTTGCTACACACACTCTTAAACTAAAATCCCTCTTGAAACCTTGTAAACTAGTCATTTCAAGCCTTTATTACCTCTTCATTTTAGGTAGCCAATGTCTATGTTTCCTGTCCCTATCTGCCTTGTATATAGAGGGGATAGCATTGATACTTGATGTGAAGACTCCTCCCCTCTCTATTGGTATTTAGAGCTACTACCTTCATGAGTCTTCCTCCCATACATTGCCACGTTGTTGTTTTTTTTATATAACCCAGCTTCTCGGATTATTTGCTCAGCATACAGGTTAAATAAGTACAGTGAAATAATACAACCTTATCACACACCTTTCTTAAT
>NW_006409564.1:50541-51110 GCF_000296735.1 Chrysochloris asiatica | reverse complement strand
AGTTGTCTTGCAAATTTCTTGGCAGAGATGAGTGAGTGCCTCGTGTGCCGTCTCACTTTCTTCAAAGATCTCAATTTTTATTCCATCAATTCCTGATGCCTTGTTCTTTGCCTATTCCTTCAATGCACCTTGGACTTCCTCCTTCAGTATCATTGACTCTTGATCATAAGCTACCTCTTGAAATGGCTGAATATGAACTATTTCCTTTTTGTACAGTGACTCTGTGTATTCCTTCCATCTTGTCTTGTGTTTTGTTTTTTCTTCCATCTTGTCTTGATGCTTTCAACATCATTCAATAATGTGTCCAGAGAATCTTTCAATAACGAAAATTGAGGCTTGAATTTTTTCTTCATTTCCCCCAGCTTGAGAAATGCTGAGTGTGTTGTTCTTTTTGGTTTTCTGATTCCAGATCTTTGCATATTTTCCTGTAATATTTCGCTTTATCTTCTCGAGCTGATCGTTAAAAATTTCTGTTCAGCCCTTGTACCTCCTTATTTTTTCCATTTGCTTAGCATCCCTACACGGACAGCAAGTTTCATTGTCTCTTCTGACATCCATTTTGACCTTTT
>NW_006409564.1:47815-48413 GCF_000296735.1 Chrysochloris asiatica | reverse complement strand
TTTCTCTGCTATTCATAAGGTTTTCAGTGACTAAATATTTGGAAGTAGTTTGTCACTCCTTCTTTCTAGTCTGTCTTCATCTGGAAGCTCATCTGAAACCTGTCCACCACGGGTGACCCTTCTGGTATTTCACATACCAGTAGCACATCTTTCAGAATCACAGCAACTCACAAGCCACCACAATACAACCAACTGACAGATAAGTGTTGGTATCTTCCTCTAGTCGAGTTCTGATTATCAAGTCATCAAGGCTAAGTCAAATGGGTACTATCTGCAAGTTTGGGTTTCCTTGTGTGGCGCCCTTCACTTCATATCAGCGGGACGCTTCACTCTCAGCTGAAGCCCTCTGTGGCTTTGTCCTTGTCCATGGACTCAGGTTCCCCAGGTCTCACCACACTTTGAACCAACCAGCCCTTCTTCTTCTCTCTCTCATCTCCAGGTCAACAGGGATCTATGGAATGTGGTTGAACTTAGGCCATTTCTTCATTGCTACCTTTCTTCCACTCACGAGTACACCATTGTGGACATCAGCAAGCTTACACGCCTTCTCATGTGTTCCCTTTCAATTTCAGTCTTGGAGAGGGCCTTGTCCTGAAGG
>NW_006409564.1:43381-45638 GCF_000296735.1 Chrysochloris asiatica | reverse complement strand
ATACTACTCAGTGGAGATTCTACCTTGCTCCATGCCCTCTGGATCTAGGTTCCCTCTTGAAAGCTTGTAAGCCAGTCACTTCTTGCCTCTGTAGCCCCACCCATTCTGGGTAGTCAGTGTTCAAATTGCCCATCCCTGTCCTCTCTGTGTGTGGAGGGGTTGGGGATGATCCTCACTGTGAAGATTTGTTCCCTCTTTTGAGCAATTACTTACTTCCGTAGGTGTATATCAAGTTCATCAAATTGTATCAGATTACTCTTTTTTACCTCTTCTTTCTTCTTCTAGTTGAGCTTTGATCATCCAGTCATTAAAGTCAGGTCAAGTGGGTATTATCTACAAGTGTGGGTGTATTTCTGCATGTGCCCTCTCTTCTTATCAGCTGGACTTTTCACTCTCCATTCTAGTCCTCTGTGGCTATGTCGTTGACTCTGGGCCCAAGAATCCCCTGGACTTGCCACACTGTTGGTCAACCAGGTCTCCATCCCAGTTCACAGAAGTCTATTGAGTGTTGTAGGGCTCAGCTCATAGCTTCATTGGTACTTTTCCCTCACTTCCCTTTATCAGTGACGAACGTGTACCCCAATCAGAATGCGCATTCACGTTGAGTCTTAGTCTTAGAAGAGGGTTTGGCCTGAGGGGGACCTGAGCACTTGCCTTGATGTCTCCTGGGGAAGCCACTTGTTTGTTCTTGTAGTAATCAGTCTGCCTATATTGTTTTGTGTTTTTCCTGTCAGTCTTTCTTTCAGGAAGTATCTTCTGTTCTTCTGGCCACGGCAGGTTGGTCTTCTTGTCCTTTCAGGTGGAAATTTCCCCTCAGAAGATTCTGGAAGCTGTTCAGTAAGCTAATGCTTACTAGTAGGCATTTAACAGTAGAGATAAAGAACTTTGTAATACTTGCTCAAGCAGAGCAAAGCACAGGCTGCCCCCTTCTAGAAATCAAGGAAAGAAGCTAAATAAATGATGAGCATAGATGTAGAGCTGCTTGGTCTCAAAATGTAGGGCCAGGACCTCTAACTGAAAAGGGGTTAAGCCATGACCTCTGGGATTGTAATGGTGGGGCCATTGTTTTATAAGTTTCAATGAGTTAGATGTTCTTTTCCAACTCAGTTCTAGAATGTGGAGCTGCCATGAAGATGGAGCTATCTATCACCCAAAGCTGAGGGCTGCCACGCTTGCGTGGGCAGAACGGGTCCTGACAGGGGCTAGGGGCCAGGGTCATCATTCAGATGGACTTGGAAAATGGGGCTTCCCAAAGATGAAGGTGTAGAGTTGCCTTTCCTGTAGCCCTGGAAGACTGAGTGGAAGCCCAGGGTTGAGGGGACCTCTATCGAGAATCCAGAGTGTATAGCCAACACCCGGAGTCTGAAGGGTGAGGCCATTTCCAAGAGTGTCTCAGAGAAGAGTGGATTCCTTTCTTTAAGTCTTGAGAGCTAATGTAAATTTTTCTGCTGCAATTTCAGTTTGCTTGGTCCCTGTTATCTCTTCTTTCCCTTAAATTGATCCCATTTGTAATGAAAATGCCTGCCTTTCGTCTGTTCCACCATTGTATTTAGAAGCAGATGTTGTTGTTGTGGTTAAGTGCTGTCAAGTCGGTTCCGACCCATAGCGACCCTGTACAGGGTTTCTGAGGCTGTAAATTTTTACGGGAGTAGAAAGCCTGAACTTTCTCCCGTGGAACAGCTGGTAGTTTTGAACCGGTGACCTTAGGTTCGCAGCCCGATTCATAACCACTACGCTACCAGAGATAGATAGGTTTTATTCTAGAGTCACAGATGAAGAGGAAATTTGGTCCATGATGGAATTTGGACTTGGAAGAAGTTGGGGATAATATGATGGGTTAAGTGAGTTTTCATGTATGTGTGTTAGTTACATCATTCTAGGTGCAAGTATGAATTTATCTTTATAGAGAGATTATGTATGGTTTAAGGAGATATGTACAGGTACCAAGTTGATAAGGGGTGGACTGTGATAGTTAAGGTTTTGGGTCCACTTGTCTGTGCCAGGATTCTCAGTGGTTTAGCAGTTAAGACACAATACTTCCCCATGACGAGATCTAACAGACGGTAATCACCTGCCCATTGTGTGATCTGATCAGCACTGATCTGATGTAATTATTCTATGTGTTATAGATCTTCAATTCTGTGACAGTATTGAAGTCAGGATTAGGTTGGATCTTGAGTCAATCTCTTTTGAGATAGAAAAGGAGAGAAAAATGAACAAAGAGGGATCTACTGCCACTGGAAGAAGAGCCAGGAGT
>NW_006409564.1:41672-43046 GCF_000296735.1 Chrysochloris asiatica | reverse complement strand
AAGAAGAAAAAAGGCATTTCCCTAGAGGAATGGCTCTTGATTTAGAATTCTAGTCTCCTCAATGGTGAGAGAATAAATTTCCATTTGTTTAAGGTATCCACTTCAATGACTGAGAGAGCAGGCCATCCTATCATCTTGCCCCCACATCACATAGCCAAGAAAACAAGGCCAAGAGAGAGGAAGGGACTGACCACTCTCACCCAGCAGAGCTCTGGCAGGCCTGGGAGCGATAGCAAGCCACCTGTGGTTCAGGTCAAAATTTCTAAACTGGGCTGTGCTAGCCAGTAGTTGTGAAGTCCTTTGTCCCATTTTACGGAAAAAGAAGCTGAAGATGCTCCAAGCCTGGATCCCTTCTTAATGCACACTGCTGGTGAGAGTTAAAATAGCTTTGCTCTTAGCCATTTGGTAGCCTTATTATGATCACTTTGATCACAATTATCAACTCAACAAATTAAAGTCAAACCAAAGAGAATCTTGTTCATCGAGCACACAGCCCATGTGCTGGATCACTACACTTTGCACTGTCTCAGAGAATTCTCATCACAGCTCTGAGATGGAAATGATTGTAAGACCCATCAAACAGATGAAGAAATGGAGGCTCAGAGAGGTGATGGGACTTGTCCCACCACTTATAAACACAGAACTAAGAGTTGACACCAGGCTGGCCTCTGAAGGCTGTGTCATCCTCATCCCTGGCTCTTCTGTTTCCACCCTTATCCTCTTCAGTCTCTTCACCCCACAGACGTTGCAATGAACAACTCATCTCAGGTCCTGCTCAGAACCTACCAGTGGTTTCTTTTACACTTAGAGAAAGATCTAAGTCTGATTCATGGCCTGTGCAGTGTGGAGCCATCTTGCCTTGTCCGCCTCACCAACCTATTCTCATATCACACACACTGCCCTTCCTCCATGAGCTTCAGCCACAACGGCCTTTCTGTCATTCACGTGCAGCTCCTCTACTATGGGTCTCATATGTGTGTCTGATGTCCCTGGATCATACAAACAATGAAACCACACTCTACAACTAGCTGAAAGGAGAGTCATTTGCACTCACCCAGAGGCAGCTCTGAAGAAATATATTGTGATCTGTTTCCCAAAAGTCATAGCCTTGACAGCAATGAAGAAATGGGCTGAGTTCAACCATGTTCCATAGACTCCCATTGTCCTGGAGATGAGAGAGAGAAGAGGAAGGGCCGGTTGGTCCTAAGTATGGTGAGACCTGGGGACTCCTGAACCCATGGACAAGGACATAGCCACAGAGGGCTAGAGCTGAGAGTGAAGAATCCAACTGATATGAAGTGATTGGGGACGCACAAGAATGCCCCAAGTTGAACAAAATACCCATTTGACCTAGCCTTGATAGCTTGATAATCA
>NW_006409564.1:36179-40722 GCF_000296735.1 Chrysochloris asiatica | reverse complement strand
GTTAGGAAGAGTCTCTTGTGCACCTCACAATGATAGTGGGAGGATCTGAAGGTCATGAAAAAATCAAATATGAGTCATGTGTCTATGTGATGATAATGATGGGGCAGGAGCAGAATTTGGGTAGCACCACCTATGTGACAGGTACTGTGGATGACTGGGACATACAGTCTTTAGGATTGTCCTTGAAGTAGATGCCCATGCCCCACATTATGGATGATGAGTTGGCTGAGAGGGGAACTTGTGTCCTCACTGTCCACTGTCCTCAGAGTCTGAGGTTCTCTAAGCAGAATTTCCAATCAGTTCCATCTTCAGTGCTGAAATACCATGAATTATCACCGCCTTGCTGCTCACTGTAAAGAAAACTAAAATCCTCACCACTGGACCAATAAACAACATTCTTATCAATGGAGAAAAGATTGGAGCTGTCAAAGATATCATTTGGCTCAGATCAACTATCAACACTCATGGAAGCAGCAGTCAAGAAATCAAGCGACATACTGTATTAGGCAAGTCTTTGCACAAGACCTTTTTAAAGTGTTGAAGAGCAAAGATGTCAGTTTGAGGACTAAGGTGTGCCTGACTCAAGCCGTGGTATTTTCAATAACCTTATAAACATGTGAAAGTTTGGACAGAGAACAAGGAAGATTGTAGAAAATATGAGGCATTTGCGTTATGGTATTGGGGGAGAATATTGAAAGTACCATAGACTTCCAAAAGAACAAATAGATCTGTGTTGGAAAAAGTACAGCCAGAGTGCTCCTTGGAGGCCAGGAAGGCCAGACTTCCTCTCTCATACTTTTGACTCATACAGATTGTCAAGAGAGACCAGTCACTGGAGAAGGATCTCATGTTTGGTAAGGTGGAGGGTCAGAGACAAAGAGGAAGACCCGCAGGAAGATGGATTGGCAAAGTGGCAGCATCAATGGACTCAAGTGTGGCAACAATTGTGAGGTTGGCTCAGAACTGGGCAGTGTTTTGTTCTAGTGTTCGTAAGATCACAGTGAGTTGGAATAGACTTGAAGGCACCTAGCAATAAAAACAACAACTGTGTGTCTCCCATGTCACTGTGATCTGTATCTTTGTATTTCCTCTCCTCTCCTCTCCTCTCCAAATTGTTCACAATCTGGCCCTGGGTTGTTCTCCATGTCCCTGAACGTCTTACAGTAAAGTCCTTCTGCCCATTCATCTTCATGCCTCTGACCTCCCCTTGTCCACCCCACAATTGCTCTACCAGGCTCCTGGCTCCTGTTCTCCAAGTGGCCTTTGATTAGGGCATCTGGCTCCTTCCTCCTTGGATCCCTATATCCTGGACTACCATGTGCCCCTTTTCAGCAGTGACCAGGTCTGTAGGGGAATCAGCAGTTTGGGGGGGCATTTGAGCAGTGGCCCCTTCCGCACTCCATCACTGCTCACATCGTGTCAACAATAAGCTCCTTGTTCCCAGCCAGGTACTCAGTGATGTCTACGTGTGACCTCATTTTCCTTTCAGAACAGAGCAGAGGGTGGGGTGCTATATCATCTCCAGAGTCACACATGAATAAGGGTCCAGCCAGGTTTCCAACCAGGTCTGGTGACTCCAAAGGCCAATCTCTTCTTTTTGACACAGTCTCTACCAATGATGTACTGAACCCTCACAGAGATTCCAGATGGAGTCACAGTAACTAGTCGACAGAAGAAGAAATTAAGACTCAGCAGTAACAAAGGAACCACCCACAGTAAAGCAGTTTGTAGGGCTCCCTCATGAGCATCCCCTCATACACCTCAGTGATGTCCAGGGTCACACCCAAGGCCTTCCACTTCACACCCTGTATATTTCCTCTGCTCCACAACCTGGGAACACAGACCACTGAGTACAGCTCCGGCTGGGGCTGCTCCTGGTCAGCTGTAAACAGAACCGAGGCTCCTTTCTGAACCACACGCACGCACGCTGCCCCACGCCTGAGCCTTGTCCCAGGCCGGGTCCTCTGTCAGGAACAGCAGGCCCCTCTCCTCCTGCTCAATCCAGGTTTGAGTCTGAGAGCCCAGCTCCCACATGGCTCTTCCAGAGAAGGTTCAGAACTCCCCTCAGACTGGGTGCATACCACATTCTGCCTCTGTTTCCCCATTTGTCATCCAGTGTCAGTGTGGTGGCAGTGGTGAGGAGTCAATGAGATGGGTGTGGATCGTGCTGAGCACAAGGCTGTGTCATGGTTTGCATCAGAGAGTGGAAGTTGTTGCTGATACACACTTGAGAAAACAGAATCCTATGGGGTGAATAATGGCCCTATGTTCCCTGCAGGGGTGACAGGTGAGCAGGAGGAGCTGCAGGTGATTCAACCTGAGATGGTGTCGGCAACAGCTGGAGAGACGGCCATTCTGCCCTGCACAGTCACCTCTCTGCAACCCTTGGGGCCCATTAACTGGTTCAGGGGTACTGGACCAGATCGGCAGCTAATCTACAATTTCAAAGGAACCCACGACCACTTACCTCTCTACCCCCGAGTAAGAAATGGCACAGATATCACACAAAGAAACAACATGGACTTTTCCATCAGCATCAGTAAGATCACCCTGGCTGACACCAACACCTACTATTGTGTGAAGTTCAAGAAAGGGACCCCTGATACGGAGTTTAAGTCTGGTGCTGGGACTCGGGTCACTGTGAGTGGTGAGTAGCGACGGGGCCTCCCACCCCTTGTGTGACAATAGCTCAGTTGAGCAACAACTTAGTATCAGAGGTGAGGGATTACATTCCTGGTCACCATCCAGCCCCTTTATAGAGCAGGGATTTGAAGCCTAGAGGTCATGCAGATTGCTTAAGGTCCCTGATGACACAGGGAGAAAAGTCTGCAAACCTAGTCACCTGCTCCAAAGCTGAGCCTTGTCCAGTGTGGTCCTCACAGAGGAGGAAACTGAACATGTGGGTGTCATCCCATTCACCTCTTGCCCCAGAGTTTTCCCTGCACCATGGCCATGTCTCCTCTTATTGGACATATAATTTCTGAGGGCCTACTGTGTGCCTGGATCTGCTCTTAGGGGTTGAAAACAGCAATGAACAAGTGGGCACAAGCTCTTCCCCATGACGTTTCCATTCTCTTCCCCAATGAGGAGAAGGTCAGTGCAGGACTGAGAGGGCGTGTGAGTTTATTTGTCTTCAGATACAACACACTGAGCAAAAAGTCCTACAGGGAGCAAGCAGTTCTGAGAGCCCTGTTGGGGGAGATGCCCAGAGGACCGGCTCTGCTGTGGGATCTGGTAAGAGAACCTACGTGATTCAGGGCAGACAGCTCCACCTTAGGAGGTCCCTCACTCCAGGGATGAACCTCTCCACGTAGGTGAACCTCCCCATGTAGGTTAGTTACCTGGTTGAAGCAGCAAAGAGGATGCTCCGTTTGGGTGTCTGCCAAGGCCCAGGATCCTCTTCCTAACACCTAAATGTGGAAAGTCAGACCCCAAAGTCCTGTAGACACCATGAAGCTCAGTCCCCACTCACTCCTGGGATACCTGAAGCCAGGAAAAAACTGGGCCCAGCCCATGGTCACACAGTGAGTTAGTGATGGGGTCTGGAAGGTAACCCATATCTGCTTCCAGGACGGGCCCTGGCTGCTCTGACACTGGACACTCGGTCCATGGACGAGCCCTGCACACAGCACACACTGACTAGAAGCTCCTTGAACTGAAGCCCTGAGCAGGAACCAGCATTGTTACATTTCATCATTTCCTCAGAGGTTGAGAAGGCCTCTCACACTCCAATCCACAGGTGACTGGAAACCTCTCTCAGCCTCAGTCAGAGCTTCTCCTCTGATTCTAAGGCCTGCAGAACACCTCATCATATGGAAATGCCATCAGTTTCAAGTCTCCTGTGGATGGATACACAGTCATCAGGGATGACCTGCACCTGACTGTCCTACTCACGCAGTGGGGTCCACTGGGGGTGGCACTGCTGGGTCAGAAGATGTGGGTACTTTACGTGGAAAAGGTCAGATTCCCTCCCAGACACAGCACCTGAGATTCCCCACATCCCTGGACTTAGGCAGGGAAGACAGCTTTACCCTGAGTTTCCAGATGTTACAGATAAAGACAGTGAGGCTCCCAGGTGGGGTGTCCCTTTCCCTTGTGGAGGAGTCATGGAGCAAGAGACTGAACCCTATCCATCTCAGAGCTGCTGATTCCACGTGCACTGCCCATCCCTCTGGGCCATGCTGTCTTTCTCCCCAAGACAGGGACTGGAAGAGAAAGGGGCTCCATCTCTCCCCCTGATGGCATTTACCCTGATAGCCAGAGGTGAGAGGGAGGGGCCTTCCCCACAAGTTCTGCGGTTCAATCCCACCAATTGCTCCTAGGAAACGCTATACAGGAACACTATAGGTTAGAATCGACTCGAAAGCACTTAACAACAACTGCTGTTTGAGTTGTTTGTGTGTGTAACAGAATTTGGGACTCTCTTTGGTGCTTCTTCTATGCTTTTGTTTTGCCTCTCGCTTGTTAAAAATTAAATGTATAGTTCAAGAGCTCATAATGACCACATCTTCAGATCTCAATAGTAGGTATTACTTACTGAGTA
>NW_006409564.1:7417-8080 GCF_000296735.1 Chrysochloris asiatica | reverse complement strand
CGATGACAGCTAGTGCTGCCCCCCTACTCCTCACCACTTCTGAATTGATTTTATAAATATTCTGTGAGTTAGGTCTGCTAGGAAAACTGAACTTCCCAGTAATGTTTCCCTCAAGACTGGGCACATTCCACGGAATGATCAATAGAAAACTCACATCTTTCTGGACAGCTCATGCAAATATGGGTTTTCTGTTTCATTAGTTTTTTAGATACTTAGTTTTTTCTGTTAGTTTACAGTATAATTATACTTCCTTCCCAATTAATCATAATTCATTACTTTTCCTGTCTTCTTGCATTGTCTATCTGTGGTAGCATTAAAAGTCGGACTGCTAATCTCAAGGGCAGTAGTTTAAAACTACCAGCAGAGAAAGATGAGGCTTTCTGTTACTGTAAATATTTATAGCTTCAGAAACCCTATGCAGGATCTCTATGAGTCGGAGCTGACTTCACAGCACATAACTAGCACCACCACCACCACCACCAGTATCTCTGTTGACAGTGAGTATCCTATTGCTGCGGATTCCAAAATGCATTCCTGTAAAATTTCATATTGAGGTTGATGTGGTTACAGAGTTTTGGTAGATAAGTATCAGGTTAAGAAAGTTTCATCTGTTCCTTCTTAGTTAAACTTTTTTAGTTGAGAATGAATAGTAGGAGTAATCAA
>NW_006409564.1:6362-6869 GCF_000296735.1 Chrysochloris asiatica | reverse complement strand
TATGTCCTATGGCTTCTTAGCCAGTAACATCACTCTGAAGTGGTTCAAACATGGGAAGAACGCCTATATTTCCAACCCAAAGTGCTCCAGGTGGAAAACAGCAAGGTGTGTAATATCACAAGTTTTTCTGAGTGTTTCTGGTTCCAGTAGACTTCTTGTCCCATGTCACCTACAGAGTGAGTCATCCAGGCTTCGTTCCCCTCTTCATTTGATCACTGATTTTTTGGAGAGCATTTTAGGTTGGTGATACCTCATCTGACCAGGGTTCCACTGGCTTCAGAACACAACTATTTCCAAATTTACTTCAGAGCATAAGACTAAATGGAACGATGTTTACGCATTTCATTTCATTTTCTTCAGCTTCAGTTTGAATTTGCACATGAGCAATTGATGGTCTGGTCCACAATCTGCCCCTGGCCATATTTTGACTGATGATATGGAGCTTTTCCATCATCTCTTTCTGCAGGTGTAGTCAATTTGATTTCTATGGATTCCATCTGGTGAGGT
>NW_006409564.1:2253-2882 GCF_000296735.1 Chrysochloris asiatica | reverse complement strand
AGGATTTGCTGGGCAAATTATTGAATGATGCAGAAAACATGAAGAGAAGATGGAAGGAATAATCAGAATCACTGTACCAAAAGGAAATGGTTGATATTCAACAGTGTCAAGAGGTAGAATTGGCAAAGAACAAGGCACCAGGAATTGATGGGATAAAAATTGAAATCATTCAATAAAGTGAGGTGGCACAGAAGGCACTCACTCATCTATGCCAAGAAATTTGGAAGACAACTATCTGGCCGATTGATTGGAAGATATCTGTATTTGTGCCCATTCCAAAGAGAGGTGACCCAACGGAATGCGGAAATCATTGGACAATCTCTTTGATATCACATGCGAGTAATGTTTTACTAAAGGCAATACAGAAACAGCTCCAAGTATACATTGACAGAGAACTTCCAGAGGTTCAAGCCAGATTCAGAAGAGGCCATGGAACAAGGGATATCTTTACTAATCTCTAATGGCTCTTTGCTGAAAGCAGAGAATATCAGAAAGATATTTACCTGTGCTTTATTGACTACGCAAAAGCTTTCAATTGTGTAGATCATGACAAGATATGGACAATATTGGGAAGTATGACTTTTCTGGGACACTTAATTGTGCTCATGAGGCATCTGTACCTGGATCAA
>NW_006409564.1:0-1410 GCF_000296735.1 Chrysochloris asiatica | reverse complement strand
AGTAGTGAGGTTGGCCCAGGATCGGGCAGTGTTTTGTTCTGATGTGCATAAGGTCGCTCTGAGTCAGTACCGACTCGATGGCACCTAACAACAATAACAACAGCTGTTTCTCTTCATTTTGAGTTGTGCCCCACCAGCAAATGAATGTCCCACAGGCTTTACTCCAATGGACTTTACTCCAGTCACGTAATGACGGTCAACACTACTTTGAGGGGGCAGTTATACCCCAGTTACATTTGAGTGACTTCCAACCTGAGGGGCTCATTTTCTGGCACTATATCTGACAGTGTTTCTCTGATATTCATAAGGTTTTCAGTGCCTATATATTCAGAAGTAGTTGTCACTTCTTTTTCCTAGTCTGTCTGTCTTGAAGCTCATCTGAAACCTGTCCACCATGGGTGACCCTGCTGGTATTTAAAGTAATGGTGGCATTGCTTCCAGAATCACAGCAACTCACAAGCCACCCCAGTACAACAAACTGATAGATGAGTGGTGGCTTGTGAGCTGTGCCTTTATAGCCCCCATTTTAGGTAGCTAATGTCTAAGGTCCGTGTCCCTATCAACCCTGTGTGCAGAGGGGATAGGATTGAACCTTGATTTGAAGACTGCTTCCCTCTCAGTTGGTATTCTGAGCTACAACATTCATAAGTATTGGTCAAGTTCATCAAATTGTAACAATATACATTTAGCAAAATTTTTTTAAAACTTCCTTTAGTCAAGTTCTGATCATCAAAACATTGAAGCTAGGTCAAATGGGTACTATCTGGAAGTTTGGGCTTTCTTGTGCATCTCTCCTCATTTCCTATCAGCTGCATGCTCCACTCTCAGCTCTAGCCCTCTGTGGCTTTGTTCTTGTCCATGGGCTTAGGAGACCCCAGGTTTCACCACTTCAGACCAACCAGTCCTTCCTCTTCTCTCTCTCATCTCCAGGTTAATGGAAGTCTGTGGAATGTGGTCAAATCAGCCCATATCTTCATTGTAGCCTTTCCCTCATTTCTACTCACCAGTAGACCAATGTGGTCACCAATAAGCTTACATGCCTGCTTGTGTGTTCCCACTGAATTTCAATCTTGAAGGGGGGTTTGTCCTGAAGGGACTTGACTGCTTGCCTTGATGCCTTCCTGGTGAACTTGCTTGTTCCTTTAGTACCCAATCAGACTGCCATTTTTGTTTCTGATTTTTCCTGCTGGTCTTTCTGTCAAAAAATATCTTTTACTCCTCCAGCTGCTCCAGACTGGTCTGCTTGTCCTGTCAGGTGGGAATGCCCCAACTTAGAAGGTTCTGGATGCAGGTCAGGATTCCATCTAAGTTCCTATACACTACAAAGGTTCCACAAGAAGTCTATTTCACTGGACAAGTTCTAGAACTCCTTTTAGGTATTCCAATGAGTATAGACTGAAGACAGGCTTA
>NW_006409563.1:47130-48836 GCF_000296735.1 Chrysochloris asiatica | reverse complement strand
TTTTCAATGACATGGATTGACTCGGTGAGAGTAACATAGGCTGAAGCTTAGCAAAGACTATGCGGATGGCACTGGACCACACAGTGTTCCATTCTGGTGCATATTGGGGTCACTATGATTCTGAACTGATTCAAGGGCACCTAAAACAATATAATTGAGAATTTGTCTAAATGTGTCTTCTTTCTTTTCTTCCTGCCCTGGTTTGATTTGTATTATTTGAAGTATCTTATTAACTGCAGTTATTATAATTATTGCATCTCTCTGGTAGATGGAGACTTTTTTTTTTAAGCATTTACGTTATCTCTTCTAATGCTTATTTTTTTTTTTTGTGAATTCTAATGCTTCTTTAATTTTCAAAGTATCTTCCCACAATTGCACTGCCTTTCATTTAATTAGTTTTTTTTTTTCACTTTTAACAATGGTTAATGAACATATATACATTTGCTACTTTTCTATTTTGGTCTCTTTAAAAAAACAAAACAAAACAAAGAAATTATCCTATGAGATTACTCCAAAATAGTTAAAAATAAAATGGGTTTCATGAGTATAGGAGCCCATATCCAGCATACATCATTATTACAATAATTGTCCTCAATAGCTATTCTATTTTAGGTTGCAAGCTAAAATTGTAGGAATAATATTTGTACTTGTGCAAATGTGCAAGTAAAAATTGGTGTTGATGGTCTTTTTGCTTTGACATGTATTTCATAATTACCCTATATGTAATTTAAAATTCACTGAGCTGGCATATTTAAAGATTCATTGTGTTAATGGACTGAAGTATACCAAGGCCAGCACCGTACATGCTGTTCTTTCAAACTGCTGCCTTGCTTTATCTCATTGCATCCGTATTTGTCCCTCTCCCACTGCCCAACAGAGCACGCTTGCAGGCTCTATAAGTATCAATGGCCCATCTAGCAACTGTCCAACCGTTCAGAGTGTTTCCAATAAATGCTTCAGTCTAGCTTTATGATATTAACCACATAAGACTATTTCATGTCCTGGATATTGCCACTGTCATACATTAATGAAAATATAGCTGGAATTTTAAATCCAGTGCAGACTATCAGAATCTGACTGGCCAACTGAATTCTATTGTTCTTTTAAGTATGCTTTGCTTATATAACTGTACAACTGCGCAGAGATTCTGTTTGTCAAAAGAATCAGCCACTAATCCACACCGTGCATGTGATGGAAAGCCATTTTTTAATAAAGACTTATGATTTGACAAGAAGTTGTTGATAAAGAATACTTAAATTCATGTTATGTTTTGTTTGTCATCTTTACCCAGGGAGAAAAAAAATGATGGAAATAATGGAATAAATGCATAATGAATTTTCCCACAAACTTTTTTGAAGCCCCTTTGTGTTATTTCTTATGCTACTTTAAGTACTGTATACAGATATGTGTAAATGTTATTTTTTTTTTCCTCTTCAACAGTAAGAGATGAATCCTTAGTTAGACATCTTTAGATACAAAATATAAATTTAAGATTATGGTGTAAATTCTTGGTGTCACTATTTAGATGCTATGGATTAGCAATTAACATTAAATTTGATTGCCAAAATTAAAAAGGAAAAAAAGTTTCAAAAAAAGAATCATGTATTCAATGTAAACAATTTGGAAAATGCAAAATAGTTAATAAGTAGAGGTTGATTGGTTTAATTTCTGCTTTAATATAAACATATAATAGCATGTCCGGAGTC
>NW_006409563.1:42334-45790 GCF_000296735.1 Chrysochloris asiatica | reverse complement strand
TTTTTTTTTTTTTAAAGAGAATGCACTTTGCATTTTATTTGTATTAAAGGGAAAGTATAAGCACATGCTTTATAATGTACTATGTTATGAGTACACAAGTTAATATTTGATTGTTATCAATGAGGAGTTTTTGGTCATCTCTGCCTCATGCGGTATTGAGCAATATACTAACCGAACCACACAAGCAGATTGTGGGGGCAAAAAAAGAGTATGCAGGTGTCTGTTATGTGAGCAGTCACACCTGGTGGCAGATTTTGTCAAAAACGAGATGACATAGTACCGATTTAGGCTGAAGGTTACAGATCTAGAGGATTTGCAATGATGTCAACCAAGTGTACCCACCTGCTGAACATGAATATATTCTCATGCCAATTTCCTTTGAAATGTTTTTGGATAAAGGTAAGGAGAACATCTTTTTTCTCTATCTTGTGTGAAAAGGAAATATCTTCCAATAAATAAACACCAAGGAACTAAATTTCCTGATCTAATTATGCCCCCCAACATACCATCTGAGACTCCATTAATTATGAGATATGGTAACTATATCAGATACCATTAGTGAAGAAGATTAATGAAAATCATTAGTAAGTCATCTGGATCCAGAAGTCAAAAGTTTCAAACAAAAATGATTACTTTGTAATAGCTGGTACAACATTTTTGTTGTTGTTTTTAAGTGCTGTTATGTTGGTTCAGACTCATAGTGACCCTGTGTAGGGTTTCTGAGGAGCAGCTGGTGTTTGAACTATCGGTTACAGTTCTAACCAATCTTTCAGTACAACTCAGTAACCCACAGCTCCACACCAGGTAGAATACTGTTGTTGTTAAGTGCCGTCAAGTCAGTTCCGACCCATAGCAACCCTGTATATGGTTTCCGAGGAGCTGCTGGTGAGCTTGAACCACGAACCTTGCAGTTCAAATGGCTTTGCAGTCTGGTGCATTAACCCCCAGTGCCACACCAGGACTCCAGGTAGAATATTAGTGCATCAAATGGACAAGTAAATAACCCCATTATGAATGGATAAAAGATTGAACTTGTAGAAGTTCACAGTCAACACTCATGGGAGCACGTGTGAAGAAATCAAATGAAGTATTGCATTAGGAAAATCCGCTGCATAAAGCATCTTTCAATTGCTCAATAACAACCATATCAGTTTGAACACTAAGGTGCTCTTGACCCAAGTCATGGCATTTTCAGTACCTTCATATGCACTTGAAAGTTGTACATTGAATAAGGAAGACTGTAGAAAAATGAATGCATTTGAATTATGTTGTTGAAGAAGAATATTGAAAGTAGCATGTACTGCTACAAGAACAAATAGGTCTGTCTTAGAGGAAGTACATCCAGAAAAGTCCTTAGAAGTCACAATGGAGAACTGTGTCTCCAATACTTCCATGTTATCAGTATGGACCATGACCTATGGAGGGACCTCATGCTTGATAAAATGAAAGGCCAGTGAAAAACAAAGGAAGACGTCTACCTAAATGGAATAGTACAGTGACAGCAGCAATGTACTCAAGCAAAACAATTGTGAAGATGACACAGGATGTGTATAGGGTCACTATATGAGTTGGAACTGACTTGATGGCACTTAACAGCAACAACATTATGAGTAATGTTCATCTTTTTCAACATTGACAGGTACCTGGCCCTTTTTCTTTATAAATATCATTTACTAATGTGTTGTTTCAAAAAGTATAAAACCATGTTTAAAAAAATCCAGAGAGTATAAAGGGCTTCAAATACTTCATGGAAAAATGCAAGGAAAAGATCACTGAATTTTTCATGAACTCTTTGAAGCCCCTGTATGGCAGAAATCAATGCAACTGAGAGTTTACATATAGCTCTGCTGTGAATCTAACCAAGCTCAGAAAGAAATACCTTTCTTTCTAGGCTTTAGCTTTTTATCTGTGAAGTATTTAGGTTACACACTGTAATGTCAACAGTAGACATTTTGTTTGATTTTTGGTTTGTTGTTTAATTTCTTTTTGGTGGGAAGATAAGGTTAAAATGATCATTCAGTGATCTAGAAATACTGAAAAACAAAGAATGCAAAAATATCAGACTAATTTCAAAATTGCCACGGTTAGATGATATTTTTGTTGTGGCTCTTGGATTTAACCCAGGGATAAATACATCTTTAAGTCGAGCAATGATCCTGGATCTCTAAGAATTTGGGGTGTCGGTCTGGGATGAGACCATAGTTTTCAGAAGTATTTTCCACCTGGGCTAGACTTTAGGGGTAGGGCAGAATGGCTTTGTCAAGTAATTATTGGGATATTATTTCTTGGCTTGAAGATGAGTTTGGGACCTTCCATAAATTTGAATTACTTCTCATTCTAACTGCCTAATCGGAGTTTTGTTGCAGCTGCTGTTCCTATTTGTTATTACACCAAGCAGTTAATTATAAATGATGTTAAAACATTCAGGCATTCTGATTGCTAATTTGGCTAAATATTACCTGTCTAATAAATCTAAGTAATAGGTGTCATGTGGACTGAAATGGGTTCTAAAACAGATGGTTACACTAAAACTTACATAGCTGTAGCATCAGAGAAGAGTATGGAAGAAAACGAACAGTGTACTAAAATATTTACCTTCTCTCTAGTAATGGGAAAGTGATTCCTAGTGTGGTGCAGTAGGGCAAACACTGGGCTCCGAACCACATGGTCACTCACTGGTTCATATCCACCAGCTGCTCCTCAGTAACCCTGGACAGATTCATTAAGAGTTAGAATCAGCTCTGCATAACTTGGTAATAACAATAACAATGGAAAACTAAATTGCATCGATGTTTTCGATTTTTCCCTTTGATTTGCTCTTTCAGAATCTTCTCAATTCCACTGGTGTCAGCGAATCTCATTCACTTGTAAGGTCTGTACAAGTTAAACTTAAAAATAATGACTATTCTTTTGAAACATCAGGAAGAAAATAATCAGACTGTATATTTAAAAATTACCTTTGATTGAAATAGAATTTGGATCCCAAACTAATGATAAAAAACAAAACATAACTGTGAATGACTTCAGGGAGGATTCTGAAGACTCGCCAACATCTGCTCCAGTCTTTTGTAACTTCCATGTTATACATGGATTACATTAATACAGATATTAATATAAACATTTGTCTTCACTTTTAATTCAATAAAATATGGAATATTTTTAAGTAAAAAAGAACTGGAAATAAAAAGTGAATATTGGCTTCATATTCTGACATTGGCTAGCTGGTGCAATTTGCAATGTATGTTTTAATAAGCGTTAAAGTCAATCTTCTCTAAAGCAGGAGTGTGAGGAAAGAAGTATTGTATGCTGGAAACCTAACACAGTGTGTCTGTTGTATAAATATGCAGATACACATGGCTTACCATTATTATGATTGCATTTATTAAGTATTACTATTTGCAATTATAGACTAAAAAAATCTATATAATTACTATTGTTGTTGTTATGTGCCATGGA
>NW_006409563.1:34988-41979 GCF_000296735.1 Chrysochloris asiatica | reverse complement strand
TGCATTGTTAGCCACAAGTTTGGTAGTTCATATCTACTAGATGTTCATTGGAAACCCTAGGTAAGGTCACTAGGAGTCAGAACAAACTCTATGGTACTTAACAACAGCAACAAATATGCATATATGATGATATAAAAGCAGTGGGCTTCCTTCTTTCTAAGGACTGATGTGATAGAATTTGTTCTTGTTTAGTAAACCCTTAACTTTCCTCACTTCAGGAAAGTTTTAACCCTTATCTAGTTAAATGCTATCACTCTTAATCTCCTATCTTTTGTACTCCTCCTCTGATGAGATAGATATTGTAAGTTTCTCATTCTATTGTCAATATCCCTTAAGGTTTTTAGGTTTGTTTACTTTTGCTTTAATCTTTTCTCTTGGTGTTTACATAAAGTAAATTATTCTGCTTTATGCTTGATCTTAGGTTGGTTTTTCTAGAGAAGCAAAACTAGCAAATCTTATATATGTATCTATTAAGACAAGTTTATATTAAGGAAATGGCTCACTCACTTGTAGAGGTGTGAGAGTCCCAAGTTTAAGTCAGATGAACCAAGATCGGCAGGTCAGGCAGCAGGCAACCAGACAGGCAGGCAGTTCTAGCAGGTAAATGAAAGTTTGCTGACGGTTCTCAGGGATCAGTGGATAAGACAGCAGACTATTGGCTCAAGTACAAAGAACTGGAGATTGAAAAATGGGCCAGATGGAAGATCCATACCTTGCAGAGAATAAGAGACTTTGCCAAAGTGTCCAACATATTGAAAGCAAGCCACACTACATAGGAAGCTTCCTTTCAATTGATTGGCAGCTAATAGTAGATCTCATCATAGAACTGATTATATTATATTAGATCTCATCATGGCAGATAACTAAATTTCAACTGCCAAACCACTGACAATCTTAGCCCAGTGAGGTTGACACAAAATGTTAATTATCACAACCTTTCATTCACTAATTTTCCATTTGGCTTTTTCTAATAAGCTTTAAATTCATCTATTGAGTTTTAATTATGAAGATGTTCTAGTATCCTCTTCCTCCCAAATACATATTTTTTTAGTACCATGTTTGATTCTTAATGTGTTTCTAATCTTTTATAAATATCTTATATAACATTTAGGAGCTCTGGTAGCGTAGTGGTTATAAATCAGACTGCTAGCCTCAAGGTCGGCAGTTCGAAACTACCAGGTGTTCCGCAGGAGAAAGATGAGGCGTTCTGCTCCCGTAAAGATTTGCAGCCTTGGAAACCCTGTACAGGGTCACTATGAGTCGGAACTGACTCCACGGTACTTAACAACATAACAACAATATAACATTGCTTCTTCAGTATCTAATAATAATTAAGCATCTAAGTTCTTGTAACACTGTAGGATCAGCACTGGACTGTGAACCACAAGGTCAGCAGTTCAAATCTACCAGCTGCTCCTCAGAAACTCTTTACAGGATCCCTGTGAGTCAGGGTCGACTCAACAACACTTATCAACAGCAACAATGACAACAAATTCCTGTTATGGAGTGATCTATCTGATGTTTGGTTCTTTTGATATTGCTAGTGTGTTTAGTGCTTTTTTATTATGAATTCATAATATATTTAATAAAGGCATGAGAATTTTTTAACGGTTTAATGATAGATTGTTTCTCCCAAAAAAAATGTGCTTATGTTTTGCCAGGAGTCAGGGCACATTACCAAACTGCCCACTCTGGCCTTCAGTGTTAGAGGTCCTGGACTGCAGGTGGTTTGTCCACAGATGTTCTGCCCCAGCAGTGCCAGACATCTGGCTCTAATAATAAATATTTTTTATTGTTCTTACAGTTAAACTTGTAGGGTTTTGCTTCCTGTGTTTGTTCTCTTTAATTCTTTTCTCTTTCTACTCTGAACTTTTACTTAATTTATTACCAATCAACAATTTTTTAATGAATAAGGAAGACCATAGAAGAATTGATGCTTTTGAGTTATGGTGTTGGTGGAGAATATTGAAAGTGCCATGGGCTGCCAAAAGAACCAACAGATCTGTGTTGAAAGAAGTGAAGCCAGAGTGCTCCTTGGAGGCCAGGATGGCTAAGCTTCGTCTCTCATATTTGGGACATATTGTCTGGAGGGACCAGTTACTGGAGAAGGATATCATGTTTGGTAAGGCGGAGGGTCAGAGAAAAAGAGGAAGACCCCTAGTGAGATGGATTGGCAAAGTGGCAGCATCAATGAGCTCAAGCGTGGCAATAATAATGAGGTTGGCCCAGGATCGGGCAGTGTTTCATTCTGTTGTATATAGGGTCGCTATGAATCGGTACTGACTGGATGACACCTAACAACAACAACAGTTAAACTTTTAGGTTTTTGCTTCCTGTTTCTGTTCTCTTTAATATTTTTTTCTCTTTCCACTCTGGACTTTTACTTAATTTATTACCAGTCAACAATGTACTAAAGGTATGTTTGTTGCACTGTATTCAGGATCTCGTTGTCTCACATAAAAAGAGACCCTGTGTACTAAAAGAGGAATACTGAATAATCATTTTTATATTAAACGTAATGAAACTAAAACACATATCCATGATTATACAGGTACATCTATTATCATAGAGACATACAAAGTGACAGTATACTGCTAAAAAATGAATGCAATGTACATAAAAGGCCATATGTACCATATATGTTAAAGTAAGATGTCTATCATGTGTATGTTTTCAAATAAAAACGTGGTACACATACATGCATGGGTGTATATGTGCTTGTTTTGTTTTGTTTGTTTTTAGAGTGGAAATCAAACGCATTTAGCAAATAATTTAGTATACTATGTACTTTTGATTTATGCAAAAAAAAATTAAAGTATATTCTGGAAATTCCTCTGTATTTCATTCTGTGGTGGCTTGTGTGGATGCTGGAAGCTATGGCACTGGTATTATACATATGAGCAGGGTTACCTATCCATGGTAGACAGGTTTCAGCAGATCTTCCAAACTAAGGCAGATTAGGAAGGAGAGGCAGTCCATTTCTGAATGCTTAGTGACTGAAACCATTATGATTAGCAGCAGAGAATTGCCAGATACAATGCAGGTTAGAAGTCATTCAAATTATGATTGGGGAAGAGCTACCTCCTCAGAGTAGTAATAGTTGTTGTTTGAAGCACTGTCAAGTTTGTTCCAACTTATCTTGACCCTGTATAGGCTTTCAAAGGAGTGGCAGGTGGGTTTGAACTGCCAATTTTGTGGTAAGCAGTTCAGTGCTTAACCTACAGTACCAAACTAGGACCTCCTCTAAAGTAAAGTTGACTATAATGCCATAAATGGAGCAAAGCATTCCAGACCTTCATTTGCTGATGAGGTGAGACACTAAATGAGAAGCTATAGCTGAAGTCATCCATTAAAAATCAGAATGTGGAATGTATAAAGTATGAATATAGGCAATTTGCCGTTGACAAAATTGAAATAGAACACATAAAGATCAATATCATAGACATTAGTGAAAAGAAATGGGTTGATAGTCACCATTTTAAATAGGGTAATCTTATGGTCTACTATGCCAGGAATGACATATTGAAGAGTTATGGTATCATATTCACACCAAAAAGAGCATTTCCAGATCTATTGTGAAGTAGGATGCTGTCTGTGATGATAATATCCATATGCCTTCAGAGAAGACCAGTTCCAACCACTGTTACTCAAATTTTCACACAAAGCACTAAAGTCAGTGTCATTGTCACTGAAGAATTCTACCAATGTCTTCAATCTGAAATTGATCAATTATTGTTGATTGGAATGTGAATACTGGAAACACATAGGAAGGAACTATAGTTGGAAAGTATGGCTTTGGTGATTGAACTTTTCAAGACCAAGGATTTATTCATTGCAAATAGCTTTCATTAACAACAAAAAAAGTAACTACACACGTGGACCTCAACAAATAAAACACACAGAAATCAAATTAACTGTATCTATGAGAAGAAAACTTGAAGAAACTCATATCATCATCCAAAACAAGGCCAGTGGCAGATTGAGGAACAGACCATTAATTGCCCATATGCAAATTCTGGCTGAAACCGAAGAAAATTAAAGCAAGACTATAATAGCAAAAATATAATTTTGAATAAACCGAGGAAAATCAAAGCAAGACTATAATAGCAAAAATATAATTTTGAATATATCCAGCCTGAATTTAGAGACCATCTCAAGAACAGATTCCATGAATTGGACACTAATGATCAGAAGAGACTGAAACACTCTTGAGGAAGACCCACAATGAGGTGAATTGATACAGTGAAAGAACAATGGATTTAAACATAACAATTATGAAGATGCCACAGAATGGTGTAGTGTTTCATTCTGTTGTGCAGGTTATTAAATATTCATGGTGGTGTGCCATGGAGTCGGTTCTGACTCATAGCAGCCCTGCATAGGGTTTCTGAGGCTGTAAATCTATACAGGAGCAGAAAGCCTAATCTTTCTCCCATGGAACTACTGGTAACTTCAAACTGCTGACTGTGAGGTTAGCAGGCCAACTTGTATCCACTACACTACCAGTGCTCCTTCTTGGTGGAAGGGAAGTAGACTCAAATTTTAAACTGAGATTAAATCCTTTAGTCTTCAATATGGATTGTGCCTCAATAGAAAGAAAACAGAAATCCTCACAACTGGCCCAAAAAATATCATCCTAATAAGTAGAGAAAAGATTGAGGTTGTTAATTATTTCATTTTGCTTTGATCCACAATCAATATTCATGGAAGCAGAGGTCAAGAAACCAAAAAATGCATCACAGTAAGAAGATCTTTAAAATATTAAAGGACAAAGGTATCAGTTGGAGCATTAAGGCAGACCTGATCCAAGCCATAGTATTTTCAATAACCTCATATGCATGTGAAAGCCAGACAACGTATAAAGAAGACTACAAGAATTGATGCATTTGACTTACAGTGTTTATGAGGAATAATGAAAGCTCCGTGGAATACCAAAACAACAAACAAATCTGTGTTGGAAGAAGGTTAGTCAGAATGTTCCTTAGAAGTGAGGATGGTGAAACTTGATCTTTCATATTTTAGACATGCCAATAGGGGCCAGTGTCCAGAGAAGGAGGTCAGGTTTGGTAAAGTAGTGGGTCAGTGAAAAAGAGGAAGCCCCACAATGACCTGAACTTATACAGTGAAAGAACAATGGATTTAAACATAACAATCGTGAAGATGCCCCAGAATGGTGTAGTGTTTCATTCTCTTGTGCACAGAGTTGCTATGAGTTGGAACTGAATAGAGGAACCTGAAAACAACAATCTGTACCCTTGATCTGTGTAAACAATTTAAGGTATATTCCCGCATCCAACAAATATTCATTATTTTCATTAGCACTATATGCATGTGAAAGTTGGACAATGAATAAGGAAGATAGCAGAATATTCTACGAAAGTGAGTTACACTGTTTAAAAAGAATATTAAAACTACCATGGACTGCCAGAAAGACATATCTGTGCTGGAAGAAGTGTAGCCAAGAATATCACCCTGTTTGATGCTATCTATGGACCTTTTCATGGAATTGGTGGTGGTGCTGCTAAGTGGCATAGAGTTGGTTCCAATGCATAGCAGCAACCCTGTATAGGGTTTCCAAGAAGTTGCTGGTGGGTTTGAACTGCTGACCTTGAGGTTCAAATCGACTTTGCGGTCCAGTTCATTATCCTGCAACACCACGACAGGACACCATATAGAATTGGAAGTGTAGGTAATAATACTTAAAAGACGGAAATCTATCCTGTTTCTAAATGGAACATAGTGGGCATGGATGAGTCCATGAACACAGTGAAAGGATTCTGATGAAGGCTAAAGGAAGCTTTGAAGCATCACATGAGGTCTCTGCTTTTATCCTGGACCATCTTATCCTATTAACTAGTATCATTTTGTTTGTCAGTATCCCACTTTGACTAAGGTGTCTGGTTACTTGCATCTGGTAGTCTTCTATCCTTACAAGTCATGATCTTGTGGGTTTCTTAAGGAACATTGCTCCTTTCTGGTGCTCACTGCTGATTTTATGGGAAAACACACTACATTAATGTTATTACCATATTCTGTTTATTCCAATAGTGAAATTTAAAATAAATAAGCTTTAAAAATTCTTGATGTTTTTCTCAGGAAATATGTCTGTCTCTGTAGCACAGTAGCTTGAAAATTAAGAAAAAGAAAAAAAAAGATGAAAAATAACAGAAAAGGTGAGACATAGTCTCGTTGATGACTAGACCTTACTTGTCAAATTGCCATTTAGTTGGGAGGGCTTGCCACACATGTTTTCTTTGTGTTTATTGTTGTTTCCTTTCATGTGTAACATGGATATGGTGAGCAATCAAGTGCATTTGCTGGCTTTACCCTCTTCCTGGGAACAGTGTTTAGGTGCATCGTCAAAGGAAAAGTCACTTTCATTGTAGTCTTCAGATGCAACACGCTATCACAGAAATCTTTTCTGGAAGAACTCAAAGGGTTTCAGAGCATAAAATTTGTCGGTGATTCTATGTACAAAAGAGAAAAAGGCATTTCAAATATTATCTGTGCCTTGATAGAATTATGGGAAGTATTTCAGACATTAAACCAGATTTACTCATTTTATAGCATTTATATTTCTTAGAGAAGTTTCAACATTTGCAATAAATATGGCTTTTCTGGTCAGTCAAAAGTTACTCTTCCATCATGCCGAAAGCAAACAAACAAACAAACAAGCAAAACAAAGCAAAATGTATACTTATCATTCAAGTATTCAGTGCCAGGTACTTTGTTAAATAAACAGTCAGGGACACAGGAATTCAAAGCACAGTAAAGAAAGAATTGTTTCCAGCGCGTCTTTGTCATCAAAAAATGAAAAGAAATTAGAACTGTGTTGTGTGATTTATGCCATGAATTCAGGAAATCTTAGAATGTTTCATTAAATAAGTATCTCAATTTAAACAAACTATTCAGAGGCTTTCAGAAAGCAAGGTTGTATCATCTGCATATTGATGGTTGTTAATGAGTCTTCTAATCCTGATGCCATGTTTTT
>NW_006409563.1:33329-34738 GCF_000296735.1 Chrysochloris asiatica | reverse complement strand
AGATCCATCGGACATCAGCAATGATATCCCTTGTTCCATGTCCTCTTCTGAATCTGACTTGAACCTCAGGAAGTTCTCTGTATTCTGTAGCAACTTGCACCAAGTTTGCTTCTAATAGATATTTGGAAAGTATTTGTTTATGGTAATTTAAATATTTTTCCCCAATAGCATAATTCAAATGCATCAATTCTTCTGTAGTTTTGTTTAATCATTGCTCAGCTTTCACATGTATGCAAGGCATTTGAAAATACAATAACTTGGGTCAGTTGCACCTTAGCTGTCAAAGTGGCATCTTTGTTATTTTTATAACTTCTACCCAATGTAGTATGTCTTGACTTTTGATTTCTTTATTGTAATTCATGAACATAAGAGTCCTGGTGACACACTGTGGGATAAAGCACTGGACTACAAGGTCCTTAGAACTGCAAGTTCAAAGGTTCAAACTCACCAGCCATACCTTGGAAACCGTATAAAAGTTTGGTATGACTTGGAACTGACTCAACGGTGCTTAACAAAGAAACTTCATGAGAATTGGTTGTGGATCCAAGTAAGATCAAATCTTTGACAACTTGAAAGTTTCTATCTATTGTTTATTATGTTGCATACTGATCGAGTTCTAAGGATTTTTGTTTCCTTTAAAGTGAGGTATGTTGTTGTTGCTAGGTGTCATTGAGTCATTACCAACTCATAGTGAACCTAAGCCCAACAGATTGAAACACTGCCTGATCCTGGGCCAACCTCTTAATGTTTGCCACGCTTGAGCCCATTGATGCTGCCACTTTGCCAATCCATTTTGCTGGGGGTCTTCCTTTTTTTCTCTGACTCTCCACCTTACCAAACATGTTAATCTTTCTCCAGCAACAGGTCCCTGCTGACAATATATCCTAAGTATGAGAGAGGAAGTTTGGCCATCCTGGCCTCCAAGGAGCACTCTGGCAGCACTTATTTCGACACAGATCTGTTTGTTCTTTTGGCAACCCATGGTACTTTCAATATTCTCTTACAACACCATAACTCAAATGTATCAATTTTTCTACATTCTTCCTTAATCACTGTCTAGCTTTTACATGCATATAAAGTTATTGAAAATACCATGGCTTGGTTCAGCAACATCTCAGTCCTCAAGCTGAAATCTTTGCTCTTCAACACTTTAAAAAGTGTTGTGTTGCAGATTTGCCTAATGCAATACGTCGTCTGATTTCTTGACTGCTGCTTCCCTGAGTGTTGATATAGTTGATCCAAGAAGAATAAAGTCCTTGACCACTCCAAACTTTTATCCATTGACAATAATGTTCTTTATTTTTTCACTGGTAAGGATTTTTGTTTCCTTTACATTGAGATGCAATCCATACTGAAGGCTGTACTCTTTGATCTTTATCAGTAAATATTTTAAGTCCTCTTCACTTTCA
>NW_006409563.1:3245-4934 GCF_000296735.1 Chrysochloris asiatica | reverse complement strand
TGAGCATCTTGAATTAGAAAGCAATGGATTTCTTGATTCTGCTACAGATTCTCCTAGCTGTAAGCCTTCCAAACTTCTAACTATTCCTTTATATGTAGTTCAGAGTTCTAGTACCATCCCCTGAGCCTGCTTTGTCCGGTATTCTGTGTTGTTGCTAATGGAGCTCCTCACTGCACATCTACCCGATCCACCATCTTGTTAGGGAATCACTAACCCTAGGAAACTATTAAATCTTTGTCATCTTCATTGGGTGACATAGAAACTTATTCATCTCCTTCTTGGATGTTTTCTCAGACTTCAGCATAGGTAAGTGGCCAATAAATGTTTGTTGGATAACTGAAAAGATTAATATCTGAAAAAAACCAAAGTATTGTTTTCTTTGGAGCCCTAGCCTTCCTATATTCCCCCCAAATAATTCTAAACCTTTGTTTCATATAGAAGTTTCTTCTTTTTTAAACTTCCTAGTCATTGTTCTGTTTAAAGGAACACAATTGATTCATTAAATTGATTTCTTAAACATTTAAAGTTTTTTTTCAATAAATTTCAAACAATTTATGGAAAAATTGAAATAATAATTAGATGTTTCCATGGACTTTCAAAATATATGCATTATGAATTGAGTGAAGATTTAACGAGTAAATCATTAGCTTTATATCCTACAATCCATACAGTGTTGGTTTCATCTCAATTTCAATTCCCTCAGTGCAACATAATAAATCCCACTTCGTCCTTGAGTTTCCTTTGTCCATTCTCCTTTTTTCCTAACCCTTCTGAGGTTTGTCCTGGAGTAAATGCTGCCCTTTGAGCTCAAATGGTTGATTTTTTACAATATAGAGACCTCACTAGTATTATTATTTTCCCTATGG
Organism: Chrysochloris asiatica; assembly: GCF_000296735.1. Lineage (NCBI taxonomy): Eukaryota > Metazoa > Chordata > Mammalia > Afrosoricida > Chrysochloridae > Chrysochloris > Chrysochloris asiatica. Next base: position 4,068 of record NW_006409563.1, on the reverse strand, counting down.
GGGTTGTGGTTTGCCATCCTGTCAGTTCATACTCATAGTGACCCTTTAGGGTTTCTGAGGCTGTGAATCTTTTAAGGGAGCAGCAAGCTGCAACTTTCTTCTGCTGAGTCGCTGGTGGATTCGAACTGTTAACTGGCAACTAAATGTGCAACCCACTAATCTACCAGAGCTCTTTGTTTCCCTTATGTTATTGTTGTTGTTAAGTGCTATTGAGTTGGTTCTTATTCATAGCAACCCTCTATAAGTGTTCCAAGGAGTTTCTGGTGGGTTTGAACTGTGGGCCTTGTGGTTAGCAAGCCAGTGTTTATCTTATAGCACCACACCAAAACTCCTATACCCCTTATGTTGTTGTTGTTAAGTGCCATTGAGTCAGTTCTGACTCATAGTAACCCTGTATGGGGCTTCCAAAGAGTGGCTGGTTATCTTGAACCACCGACCTTGCAGTCCAAACTGACTTTGCAGTCCAGCACATTAACCCAAAACACCACACCAGGACTCCTTCTAGGCCTCTCTATTTTTTTGCTGAAAATGGAGCCTCACAATTGAGACCCAGACCAAGGATTCCACCAACCTCTATCAGACCAATAAGCCCTTTTTAAAGAGTACATAGTTTTTAAACTTGGAAGTGATATGCAAAACATTAAAACAAGACCTTTATTCACATTATACACAAAAAATAACTCAGCATGGATTAAAGACATAAATGTGAATCCCAGAATTATAAAGGCTATCAAAGAAAATATAGGGACAAAGTCCTGGTGTGGCGCTGTAGGTTAATGCGCCAGGCTGCAAAGCCATTTGAACTGCAAGTTTGGCAGTTCAC
>NW_006409563.1:1709-2986 GCF_000296735.1 Chrysochloris asiatica | reverse complement strand
GGGATAAAATCTTGCAATTATGCATTCAACAAGAGACTAATCTAAAATATATAAGAAACTACAACACCTCTACAAGGAAAAGACAAATAACCCAATTAAAAAAATGGGCACAGGATATGAATAGAGACTTCACCAAGGAGGAAATCGGGCAGCCAACAAACATGAAGAAACGTTCATGATCACTAGACATCAGAGAGATGCAAATCAAAACAACAATGATAGAATTAGGAAGGCCGTCAATGAAGAAATAGGGACAAATGTGAGGGCACTAATTTAGGGAATACACAGACTACTAAACATGTTGAAAACTACACAAACAAAAGTAGACAAAATAGATGAGTGGGACATACTAAAAATTTTAAATGTATGTGCATCAAAAGACTTCACCAGAAGAGAAAAAAGGGAACCCACAGAATGAGAAAAAATGTTTTGCAAGGACACATTAGACAATGGACTTATTTCTAAAACATATAGGAAACTACAACACTTCTACAACAAAAAGACAAATAATCCAGTTTAAAAATAGGTGCAGGATATGAACAGACAGATACTTCACCAAGAAGGAGATCTAGGAAGCCAACAAAAAGATGAAGAAATGTTCATGATCACTAGCCATCAGAGAGATGCAAATCAAAATCAGAGAGATGCAAATGAGATATCATCTCACACCAGCAATAACAACAAAGAAAAAAGAAGTTGTTGTTGTTAGGTGCCATTGAGTCAGCACCGACTCATAGCGATCCTATGCACAGCAGACTGAAACACTGCCCAATCCAGGGCCAAACTCACTACTGTTGCCACGCTTGAGTCCATCAATGCGACCACCTGGACAATCCATCTTGTTGGTGGTCTTCCTCTTTTTCTCTCACCCTCCACCTTACCAAACATGATCTCCTTCTCCAGCAACTGGTCCCTCCACAATATGTCCGAAGTATGAGAGATGAAGTTTGGCCATCTTGGCTGCACGTCTTCCAAAATGGATCCATTGGTTCTTTTGCCAGCCCATGGCACTTTCAATATTCTCCTCCAACACCATAACTCAAAAGCATCAATTCTTATATTGTCTTCCTTATTCACTGCCCAGCTTTCGGATGCATATGAGGTTATTGAAAATACCATGGCTTGGATCAGGCACATCTTAGTCCTCAAGTTGACATCTTTGCTCTTCAATACTTTAAGAATATCTTGTGCAGCAGATTTGCCTAATGCGATATGTTGTTTGTTTTCTTGACTGCTGCTTCCATGAGTGTTGATAGTTGATCCAAGAGGAATGAAGT
>NW_006409563.1:0-1396 GCF_000296735.1 Chrysochloris asiatica | reverse complement strand
AACAACAACAACAAATGCACAAGAACATCCGCACTTGCAGCTAATACCCACATGACCTTGCTTCAATGACTCTTGATCATCAGAGCTCAACTAGAGGAAGAAAGAAGGGGAAAAAAAGAGTAATCTGATACAATTTGATAAACTTGACCTACAACTACTGATGCAGTAACTCAAAAGAGGGACCAAATCTATACAGCAAGGATCATTCCCACCCCCTCCATACAGAGAGTAGACAGGGTTGGGCAATTTGGATATTGGCTACCCAAAATGGGAGGGCTACAAAGCCAAGAAGTGACTGACTTACAAACTTTTGAGAGGGAACCTAGTTCCAGAGGGCCAGGAGGAAGGTAGAATCTTCACTGAGTAGTATCCAATCTATCTAGGCGGGGCTGATGAAAGGAAATGCAGCTAGATCTTTTGTGATACAATAGTGAACAACTGTTATCAGGACCGATTGTGAGGGTTGGAAATGTAAAGGTAGACATTTTGTAGCAAAAGGAGGGGAGTGATTGACTTTGCAGTCTAGGAGCAGAGTTCTCTGGGACCATCAAGGGAGAAGAGGGGAGTTGGGGCCCTACCCAGAGAAGCAGTGATGCCAGAGATGGAGGCAGAGAGGATGACGTGGAGAGATGGAGCGGCTGGGAACTTTAGATCCAGAGAGGGAGAGGGGCTGTGTGCTGATGACCGGGGGGCAGGCTTGCAGGGTATTCCCTTTGGTTGGTTGATGATGCATGGAGGGGATTGTAACCATTGCAATGAAACAATGTACGATAAGAAGAATATAAAACTAATGTTTTCCCAGGTAAACTATCACATAGTTTACAATGAAATATTAAAACAACAACAACAAAACCCCATCAATGAGATACCATCTCACACCAGCAATAACAACAAAGATCAAAAAAGTAGAGGACAATAAATGCTGGTGAATATGTGGAGAGACTGGGATCCTCCTACACTGTTGGTTGGAATACAAACTGATCCAACTTCTCTTGAAAGCAATATGGCACTTCCTCAGAAGGTTGGAAATAGAAATACTTTATAATCCAGCAATTCCTCTACTTGATATTTATCCACAAGAAATATGAACCATAATACAATTAGATGTATGCATAACAATTTTCATAGCAGCCCTAATTACAATGGCAAAAAGATGGAGACAGCCTAAGTGCCCATTAGTGGAAGAATAGATAAACAAAGTTTGGTACATACCCACAATTGCATATTATGCTACCTTGAAGAATAACAAGGAAGCTGCAAGCCACCACACAACATGGATGAACCTTGAGGACATTATGCTGAGCGAAATGGTCAGTAACAAAAGGAGAAATACTACTTAGGACCATTATTGTAAAAGCTTAAGAAAAAGTATCCACACAAAAAGAGAGAAAAAAAA
>NW_006409562.1:48356-49199 GCF_000296735.1 Chrysochloris asiatica | reverse complement strand
TGGAATCTTCATTCTTAGCTCTAGCCCTCAGTGGCTCTGTCCTCGTCCATGGCTCAGAAATCACCAGGTCTCACCACACTTTGGACCAACCAGCCCTTCCTCTTCTCTCTCTCTCATCTCCAGGTTTATGGGAGTCTATGGAATGTGGCTGAACTCAGTCCATTTCTTCATTGCTGCCTTTCCCCCTCTTTCACTCACCAGTAGATGAACATGGTCACTAACAAGCTTACATGTCTGCTCATGTGTTCTCTTTGAGTTTCAGTCTTGGAGTGGGGTTTGTTCTGAAAGGACTTGATTGCTTGCCTTGACGGCTTCCTGGCGAACATCTTGCTTATTCTTGTGATAGCCAGTCAGACTGCCATTTTTGTTTTGGAATTTTCCTGCTAATCTCTCTTTCAAGAAATATCTTCTCTTGCTCTAGCTCTTCCAGGCCCATATAATAATTGTTGTTAAGTGTAGTCAAGTTGGTTCTGAATCATAGCAACCCTGTATAGTGTCTCTGAGGAGCAGCTGGTGAGTTTGAACCACTGACCTTGTGGTTCAAATCAACCTTGCAGTCTAGTGCTTTTCTTACAGTGCTATACCATAATGATTAGAGAATCATAAAACCTTGTAGGAGTCATTAAGATGAAGCATGAAAGGAACTGAGCTTTTCACAAGACTTACCTTAGCAAATGACAATCCTTTTCATTAGCTTCTCAAAGGGTTTATCCATTTAAAAACATTAATCAAATTTGATCAACATGAAATTACTGGGAACAATGCTCTGACTTAGTGTAATTCCAACCCAAAGCAAAAAAATGAAAACTAAAAAATGTAGTTTGTCTGCTTAGTCTTTCCATG
>NW_006409562.1:45724-48091 GCF_000296735.1 Chrysochloris asiatica | reverse complement strand
TTTTAGATATTTTGTTGTTGTTAGGTGCTGTCAAATTGGTCTGACTCATAGTGACCTTATGTATAATGGAACAAAACACTTTCTGGTCCTATGTCATCCTCACTATCTTTGTTAAGCTTGATCCCATTGCTGCTGCCACTGTGCCAGTCTAGCTCATTGGGAGTCTTCCTTTTTTTTCCGCTGACCCTCCACTTTACCTAGCATGATGTCATTCTCCAGGGACTGGTTCTTCCTGATCATGTGTCTGATGTATGAGAGACAAAGTCTTGCCATCCTGGCTTCTAAGGAACATTCTGGTTGTACTTGGTCCAACACAGATTTGTTTGTTGTTTTAGCAGTCCATGGTACTTTTAGAATGGGCAGGTCTAAATCAACCAAAATATTAGCTTGTTAAAACATTCTTACAATGATATCCATTTTCCTTCTTTTGAAGCTTTGCCTTCTAAGCAACCTCTGCAGTTATAATTTGGTCTTCCAAGTGGACCGAATCTTTCAGGTCAACTGACAATAAGTAACTTTTGTATTAGTTTAGATGAAGTTAATAAAAAAAAACCCTGCCTAATACAGGGTCACTAAGGGTTGAAACTGACTAGACGGCACTTAACAATGACAAAATCAAGCCTAAGAAATCCTGATGTGATGATGCAGGATAATGCACTAGACCTAGACAAAAATGTCGGTGGTTCAAACTCCGCAGCCGCTTCTCGGAAACCCTATACAGGGTCGCTATGAGTCAGAACAGACTCGATGGCACTTATCAACAGCAATGACAGTCAAGCCTAAAGGTCAAGTTTCTGTGCCTAAGAAGCAATGGGGTAAGTTTAAAGACTTACAAAGAATTATTTTGGCCAGGAATTTCAGAATATAAAATTATAATAAGAATACTTACCATTTTGTTATATTTATCTAATTCAATTCTTACCTTAAAGATTAAATAGATTAATTGACCAAGGTGATAAGCAATTGAGCAGGGATTTAAACATAGGTCTGTCTGCTTTCAAAGCCCATGCTCTTAGCTGCTCTAGTATACTGACTCCCCGAAATTAAGTTCATTCATTCAGTTATTCACCAAATATTTATCAAACATTTATGATATGTTAATTAAGCATTGGACATATAACCCATGGCTTCTTCTTGCTATAAAGACCTTATTAAGTAGTTATTGTTATATAGTAATAAGTTGGCCAACTCATAGTGACCCTGTATAGGGTTTCTGGGGCTTTAAATCTTTGCAGGAGCAGAAAGCCTCATCTTTCTCCTGCAGTGTGGTTGGTGGGCTCAAACAGCAGACCTTGTGATCAACAGTTATGTTCTTATTATATGGAGCCACTGTGCTCCCCACAATTAAGTAGTAGGAGTTGTAAAAATAAATTTAACAAATTGTTTTAACTGCAGTGATAAAAATGTTAGCAGAGATATAAAGAAAAAGATGTGTTACCTGGAAAGTGGGAACTTCTCATAGAGGAGATAGCACTTGAGCAAGTCAATAAAAGATATGCAGATTTTTATCCCATGAATAAGATTATTTCACACAGAGGGAACAATATGGAGAGAAAAGATAAGTAGGTAAAAACCAGAATGGTTCACTGGAAGAATTGTAGCCTTAGGATTAGGGGCCGGGGGTAGTGAGAGAATACCAGGCAGATGGGAAGACAGCTCATATTTCACACTAAGGAGTTTGGGTGTTACCCTGCTGGAAATGGAGTCTCAGTGAATTTGAAGGAGAACATTGTCATAATTATATTTGGTCTTAGTTTTCTCAGTAAGTACAACTGAAGAATAGACTGGTAAAGCCAAAGGAATGTTTATTATAGCAACGTGGAAGAATACTGTGAAATTACTATCTTCCATGACCTGATTATTTTGTTGTTAAGTGCTGTCAAGTCGATTCCGACTCCTAGTGACCCTGTGTAGGGTTTCTGAGGAGCTCCTGGTGAGTTTGAACCATTGAACTTATGGTTCAAACCGGTTTTGAGGCTAAGTGCTTATCCTACAGTGCCCTACCAAGACATTGTTGTTGTTGTTAAGTGCCGTCGAGTCGGTTCTGACCCATAGTGACCCTGCATAGGGTTTCCAAGGAGTGACTGGTGAGCTTGAACCGCTGACCTTGCACGTCAAATGGCTTTGCAGTCTGGCGCATTAACCCACAGTGCAACACCAGGACATTACATATCTATTAAAACTTGTATATGTTTGTCATTTCCTGAGATCCCCAGTGTTGCATCAGTTTGTTAAAATATTTCATTTTGGGTTTTGTCAATTTCTGAAGCCTTTTATTTCACCCATAGAAGGAGCTTGGACTTGGCAGCTTAGATTTCTCCCGCCAGTACCATTGGTTCTTGATCATATGCTACCTCTTGATTCTGT
>NW_006409562.1:43568-44459 GCF_000296735.1 Chrysochloris asiatica | reverse complement strand
AGCATGTTCTTCCCTTTTGGTTTTCTAACTCCAGATCTTTGCACATTTCATTATTAAAACTGACTTTGTCTTCTTGACCTGCTCTCTGAAATGTTCTCTTCAGCTCTTTGACTTTCTCATTTCTTCCATTTGCTTTAGAATCTTTGTGCTGGAGAGCAAGTTTGAGTCTCTTCAGGTATCCATTTTGGTCTTTCCTTTCTTTTTTTAAAGTTTTTTGTTGTTGTTGTTGTTGTGAACTAAGTGATAGTTTACATGGGAGAATATCGACTTTACACCATTGTTCATTGCAATGATAATCTCCTGCATGCATCATCATTCAACAGTATTTGCTTCCATTCCCTCTATTTTTAATTTTTTTTTTTTGGGGGGGGGAGCGGTTGATGTACCAAAAACACTCAGGAATATATAATTAAACAACCAAAAGGCACATTCTGTAAGCTTGCCTCCTGGTCACCAGCACACAGTCCCTCTCATTCCATGAGTCCAGACTCCTCAGCTGCTCTCACTCTCATGTCCTCATCTCTGCCTCCATCTCTGGTGTTGGTGTTTCTCTGGATAGGGTCTCACATTCCGCTCATGTTCTTCACCCTTGATGGTCCTAGGGTCCTCTGTTTCTGGACTGTAAGATTAACTACTTTCCCATTTTTGTTACAAAACTTCTACCTTTACAGTTGTGACCGTCACATTTATTCATTATAACAGTTACTTACTATTGAATTGTAAGAATCTTATCCCCATCTCTTTTCACCATACCCATCTAGACAAGATGAAAACTATTCAGTGGAGACTCTCTTCCCCTTCATACTCTTAAACTAAACTCCCTCTTGAAAACTTGTAAGCCAGTCACTTCATGCCTTTATTGCCCCCTCATTTTAGGTATCCAATGTATAC
>NW_006409562.1:11925-12454 GCF_000296735.1 Chrysochloris asiatica | reverse complement strand
GGTTGAATGGTTGCTGTTAAATAGGAATCTCCTTGTGCTAGGGTCCTTAAGTCCGGCTCAAAGGTGGGATTTCCATCCTCGGATGTCAGTCAAGAGGCGGAAGCGCAGCAGGGGCGACTGGGTTGTAGTCAGATGCTTTGGGCTGCGCTTGTGGGTCTCTAAGTTCTGAGAGAACTTTAGTTTCACATTAATTCCATCGTATATCATTTCATTGCCATGGTTCCAATCCCCTCCATGCATCATCAACCTACCAAAGGGTATACCCTAGAAACCCGCCCCCTACACTTCCCCCCCGCCCCAAGTCTTTAGCCCACAGTCCCTCTCCCTCTCTGGATCCAAAGTCCCCAGCCGCTTCATCACTCCACGTCATCCTTTCTGTCTCCATCTCAAGCATCTCTGCTTCTCTGGGTAGGGTCCTGCTCTCAGCTCTTCTCCGTTGATGGTCCTAGAGACCTCCACTCCCTAGAATGGAGAATTAATCACTCCCTTCCTTGCTACAAAATGTCTACCTTTGCATTTCCAACCCTCA
>NW_006409562.1:0-10186 GCF_000296735.1 Chrysochloris asiatica | reverse complement strand
AATTTCACTCAGCATAATGTCCTCAAGGTTCATCCATGTTATGCGGTGGCTTGCTGCTTCCTTGTTATTCTTCAATGTAGCATAATATTGCGTTGTGTGTATGTACCACAGTTTGTTTATCCATTTGTTTATCCATGGGCACTTTGGCTTAGACATAATATTTCTAAAATGTCATTCAATTTATTGCCTTAAAATGAATCATGAGACATTTCTCATAATTTATATAGTTTTGAATGATAAATGATTGTTTGGGTGGTGGTGGTGATATACCAGGTCTTTACAGGAACAGAAAGCTTTGTGTGCCTCCCGTGGAGTGGCTGGTAGATTCTGACTGCAGACCTTTTGGTTAGCAACCCAACACATAACCCACTACGCTATCAGAGCTTCTTATATATTTGGATAGAATATCTTCAAATATAATTACACTTTAGTATCCACATTTTAAAGAAATTGTATTCTAAATTACCTGAAGCATAATCTTATAGTCCTCAAATTGTTAATGAATAATCAAAGCTTTCTGAATCCCTGGTATAATGTATTCTATTCATAGCACTTTAAACGGGTCAAAAGAAAAAGTCAGGCCGTGAATTATATAGAAAGTACCTCATGAAAAGATTTTTTTTTCGTACTATATTAAGTGATATTCCAAAGCTGACTTTAATATTTTGTCTTCAAAGGCATCACATTGAGAATTCTTGTTAGAAAATCATTCCCTTTTTAAAATGCAGTTTATATATGTATACATTTGATTCTGTGGCCTTTTTTTTGTTCTGCCTATGATAATGTTCATCTGCTATATCGAGCAGCTGCTCCATACATTAAGTATATGGGAGATGGGTATGTCAAGCCAAGAGAAAAATAACAGGAAAGCAAAAATCCATTTAAGGAAACCTCAGCTCTGCCAAGTGGATTGTGATACTGATTAGAAGCAAATGGTCATTTTCTTGAATACGTTGTTGTTGTTAGGTGCCATCGAGTCCATACTGATTCATAGCAACCTTATGCACAACAGAATGAAACACTTCCCGGTCCTGGGCTAACCTCACAATTGTTGCCATGCCTGAGCCCATTGATGCTGCCACCTGGCCAGTCCATCTCACTGGGGATCCTCCTCATTTTCTCTGACCCTCCACCTTACCAAACATGATATCCCTCTTGAGTAACTGGTCCCTCTTGACAATATATCCAAAATATGAGAGACGAAGTCTGGCCATCCTGTCCTCCAAGGAACACTCTGGCTGTACTTCTTCCAACACGTATCTGTTCTTTTGGCAGGCCATGGAACTTTGAATATTCTCCTCCAACACCATAACTCAAAAGCATCAATTTTTCTATGGTTTTCCTTTTTCACTGTCCAGCTTTCGCAGGCATATGAGGTTATTGAAAATACCATGGCCTGGGTCAGGCATACCTTAGTTCTCCAGCTGACATCTTTGCTCTTCAACACTTTAAAAAGGTGAATAAATAATAAGCTGTATTTTTAGATGTGATCGTTTTACTATGCTAACATGTACTAATGTGTAGTATAAGTCACTGTAAACTGGACTCACCTCCATAGCAGTGGGTTATGGGTGGTGCCAACAGTTAATGTGTTCAGTTGCTAACCCAGAGGCTTGTTGAAAGATAGTCTTGGCCATTGCTTTTACAAAAATCAGTCATTGTGGAACCCAGTTCTCTTCTGACACCCATGGGGTTACCTGAGGAACAGTCAACTAACAATTGGATTCTGGTTTGTGCATTTTAAACATAGTGTAGTTTGTCTTCAACAGTACGCTTTCCATTGCTACTTGTTGCTGTTAGATGCCATCAAGTCAGCTGCCATTCATAGTGACTCTGTGTACAACAGAACAAAACACTACCTGTTTCTGCGCCATCTTCACAATTTTTTTTATGTTTGAGCCCATTTTTACAGTGATTGTGTCATTCTATCTCATTGAGGGGCTTCTTTGTTTTCATTAGTCCTCCATTTACTAAGTATGATGTCCATCTCCAGGGACTGGTCCCTTCTGATAACATGTCCAAAGTACATAAGACGAAGTCTTGCCATTGTTGCTTTCAAAGATCAGTTGGTTGTACTTCTTCCAAAACAGATTTATATGTTCTTCTGGCAGTCTATAGTATAGTCAGAAATCTTCACCAACAACATAATTCAAACACATCAGTTCTTTTCTGGTCTTCTTTATTCATTGTCTAGCCTTCCCATGTATATGAAATGATTGAAAATACCAGGACTTGGGTCAGGCACACCTAAACCTCTAACACTTTATCAAAGTGTTTAAACCTTTAACACTTTATCAAAGAGGTCTTTTACAATGCAATAGGTCCTTTGATTTCTTGACTGATGCTTCCATGAGTGTTGATTGTGGATTCAAGTACAATTAATTCCTTGACAATTTCAATATTTTCTCCCTTTATCATGATGTTATTCGTTGGTTTAGTTGTTAGGATTTTTGTTTTCTTTGCATTAAGCTGCAGTCTATGCTGAAGGCTATAGTCTTTGATCTTCATCAGTAAGTACTTTAAGTTCTCTTGGCTTCAGCAAGCAAGGTTGTGTCATCTGCATATCATAGATTTTAATGAATCATCCTCCAATCCTGAAGTCATACTCTTCTTCATAGAATCCAGCTTCTAAGATTATTTGCTTAGCATACAGATTGAATAAGTATGGTGAAGGGATACAACACTAACACCACCTTTCTTGATCTTAAACCATTTAGTATCCTCGTTCTGTTCTAATTATTGCCTAGTGTAGTGGTTACAAATTGGGATGTGAACCACAAGGTCAGCAGTTCGAAACTACCAGCTCTTCCGTGGGAGAAAGATGAGGCTTTCTGTTCCTGTAAATATTTACAGCCTTGCAAACCCTGTTCAGGGTCTCTATGGGTCGGAACTGACTTGATGGCACTTAATAACAACAACACCTTTGTAAAGGTTCCTGAGCACAATTAGTGTTCTGGAATTCCCATTCTTGGCAACTTTGTTGTTGTTGTTATGTGCCACCGAATCGGTACTGACTCATAGTGACCCTATGCACAACAGAACAAAACATTGCCCTCTCCAGTCCCAACCTCACGATTGCTGCTATGCCTGAGCCCATTGCTCCCGCCACTGTGCCAGTCCATCTTGTTGTGAGTCTTCCTCTTTTTCTCTGACCCTCTGCTTTACCAAACATGATATCCTTCTCCAGGGACTGGTCCCTCCTGATAATATGTCAAAAGTATGAGCAATGAAGTCTGACCATCCTGGTTTCCAAGAAGCACTCTGGCTGTACTTCTTCCAACACAGTTCTGTTTGTTCTTTTGGAAGTTCATGGTACTTTGAATATTCTCCTCTACCACCATAACTCAAATGCATCAATTCATCTATGGTCTCCCTTATTCACTGCCCAACTTTCGCATGCATATGAAGTTATTGAAAATACCATGGCTTGTGTCATGCACACTTTAGTCCTCAAGCTGACATCTTTGCTCTTCAACACTTTAAAGAGGTCTTGTGCAGCAGGTTTGCTTAATGCAATATGTCATTTCATTTAATGAATGATGCTTCCATGAGTGTTTATGGCTGATCTGAGCAAAAAGAAGTCTTTCACAACTTCAGTCTTTTTTCCATTAATATGTTGTTGTTGTTAAGTGCCATCAAGTCAGTTCCAACCCATAGCAACCCTGTTTAGGGTTTCCAAGGAGCAGCTGGTGAGCTTGAACTGCAGACCTTGTAGTTTAAACACCTTTGCAGTCTGGCGCCTTAACCTACAGCACCACACCATTAATATGTTGTTGTTGTTAAGTGCCATTGAGTCGATTAATATATAGATGTTACTTATTGGTCCAGTGGTGAGGATTTTTGTTTTCTTTACATTGAGGTACAAACCACACCAAAGTCTATTGTCTTTGATCTTCATCAGTAAATGTTTTAAGTCCTCTCCACTTTCAGCAAGCAATGTTGTATCATCTGCATATCGCAGGTTGTTAATAAGTCTTCCTGCAATCCTGATGCCATGTTTTTCTTCATATAATCTAGCTCCTTGGATTATGTGCTCAGCATACAGATTGAATAAGTATGATGAAAGAATACAACCCTGATGCACACCTTTCCTGATTATATACCATTTGGTATTCCCTTATTTTGTTCAAACAACTGCCTCTTGGTCTATGTACAGGTTCCTCATGAGCACAAGTAAGTATTCTAGAATATTGATTCTCCACAATGTTGTCCATAGCTTGTCATGATTCATACAATCGAAAACATGTGTATAGTCTACAAAGTACAGGTAAACATCTTTCTTGTATACTCTGCTTTCCATCTGACGTCAAAAATGATATTCCTCATTTCACATCCTGCCTAAACCTCTGGAAATTCTCTGTCAATGTATGGTTGCAGCCATTTTTGTTTGATGATAAATCTGATAGAATTCCTCTTGAATCTGTCACTCCCAGCAGAGAATGTCATAAGATTGTCTGATTCACAATAGCCAATACCAGTCCATTTCAACTCATTAATGCTTAGGATACCAAACTTTCTATGTTCTATTGCATTTTTGACAACCTCCAATTTTCCTAGATTCATACTCATACGTTCAGATTATTAATGGATGTTTGCAGCAACTTCTTCTCACTTTAAGTAGTGCCCCATCAGCAAATAAATGCCCTGAGAGCTTTACTCCATCCAAGTCATTAAGATCAACTTTTCTTTGAGGAGGAAGTTCTTCCCCAGTCATATTTTGAGTGTCTTCCAACCTAAGGAGCTCATCTTCTGGCACTATAGCAGGCAATGTTCCATTGCTATTCTTATGGTTTTAAACGGCTAAACTTTCAGAAGCGTCTGCTTCTTTCTAACTGTCTTAGTCTGGAAGCTGCTGAAACCTGTCCACCACAGATAATTCTTCTCTCTTTAAAATACCTGAGAAATAGCTTCCAGCATCACAGCAACATGCAAGTTACCACAATATGACAAACTGTAGGTGAGTGGTAGTTGGTTTGTTTTTGTTATTGTTGTTAAGTTCTGTCATGTGACCCTGTACAGGATTTCTGAGGAATGGCTGGTGGGGCTCCTTGCATTGCTTAGTCATATTCACTTTTGATCTACAATCATATCAAAGTTACAAGAGTAGAAATCTAATTAATGTACAGTTTAGTATTGAAATGAAAGGCTTGCACATAGATAAATATAAGTATTGATTATATAAAGTAAATGTAAACCCGTGTCATAGAGTCAATTCGACAACTGCCCCATAGAGTTTCCAAGACTGCAATCTTACACAGCAGATTGCCACAGCTGTGTCCTGTGGCAGTTTGGTCACACCACTGAACTTTTAGCTAGCAACTGAGCACTTAATCATTATATCACCATAACTCCTCCCAAATAGAATTACTTATTATATTTATGCAGATGATTAACACAACTATTAAATAAACATCTTACAGATGTTTATTTTGCAAAATAGAAAATCACTGCAATTCCATTTTCATTACCATTGTACTTTTAGATAATACAAATTGTTCTTTTTAAAAAAAAACAAAAACAAAACACATGATGTGAAGATTAACAGAAATTCCAGGTGGCTGCAGACAAATGTAATATGGTGCCAATAGGAATATTCCCTGGACTCTGACTAAGATTCAGAGCTCAGAGCTAAGCACAGAAGGTGCTAAGTATACAAGTTCCAATTTCACGGATCATCTGTAGTTAAAGCAGCCCACTAAGAAATGTCAGTACAGAGAACCAGCCCTACCACCAACGATTCCCCAAACTATTCCCTCCCTACTTCCTAGAGTATTAGGAAGGGATGAGTAGAAATTAGTACACTATTCATTAGGTGATACTATTCCCTTCTTTAACCTCATTATCACTGTAAGGAAGGAGATGGTATTAGTCTCAAAGTGGAGAAAGGAAGCATCAAGAGAAATCCCTAACTATCTATTAGGTTGAGACTAGAGAGCTCACCTCTAACTTCTCCTGGACCAGCAAAATGATCTAAACTTCCTGGTCAAGGAGAGGGAGACTCAGAGATAGTGTAGTTGAAGGAGAATTGATCACAGTAACCAATACTCCCATTTCCAACTGAGGCCACTAACTCGGCCCCTCATGGGACAGGTGAAGTATATGCAAAATCTCTACCTTAAGGAAGAGGGCAGTCGGGGAATACCACTTGGACCCTTACCAATGAAAACAAACAAACAAAAAAACTCATTTCAGTTGAATCAGTTCCATCTCATAGCTACCCTAAAGGACACAGTAGAACTGCCCCACAGAGTTTCCAAGGCTGTAATATTATGAGTACAGACTGCCGCATCTTTCTCTGGTGGAGTGATTGGTAGGTTCTGATGGGTTGGTAGTTGAGAACTTAACCGCTGCACCACCAGGGCTCCTCCTCACCAGTGAGGGAGGCATTATTCTTATTCTCTCTAGTATAGACAGCACTGGAAGTCAGATAGGGCTAACTAGGAAACAGCAGTGCCCTAAAGAGAGAGTTACAGCCTTCTATGTGAAGCTATATGTTAGCTACTGTCCCATTTCCCTATCCACCCTAACATCAGTGGGGAAGTGTTGGAAAGAGTGAGAGAGGAGGGAGATTAGACTAGCCGCCTATCTGCTGTCCTTCCACCCACCCACAAACCTCATTTCCAAGCCATGAACAACAGATTTGTCTAGCTTTCTCTGAAGAGAAAGGAGTGGGGGAGAAGCAGACTACCAGAGGAGTGGCTGGCTGGTAGATTCAAACTGCTGAACTTTCACTTAGTGCCTGAATGCTTTAGCCATGGAGCCACCACGGCTCCTTTTTTACAAACAAAGTAGAAGTCTTAGAATGAATTTTAGTGGCATGGTCTATGAATAGTTTTAGAAGTGAAATCAGTGATCATTAAGCATCAGGCAGTATTTGCTATGTGCAAATCATGTTATCCTAACCTCATTTTCTTCTTTGCCAAAGTTAGCAGATTAGTAGCACCAGACACATCAAACACTGTGCCTACCACACTGTTTCCTTCTAAATGACAATGCCTCTCCCATAATTACTTGCTCAGGGAAACAGGGTTGGGCTATTCTTTGTACATAGTGGCCAATCAGATTAGCGCTCTCTAAGATTTGGAGTGGGACAGTGCAGACGAGACTGGTCAGTTAGTAATAAAAGAAGAGCAAACTGAATACTGAAATACAAGCAGAGACTTGAGAGCGGAACCGTGTAGGCCATAAAATAGAGCTGGAGAGAAGAGACTTACTTCAGAACTGCTCTGCTGTCCAGAAGTTACTTAGTTTTAGATCTAGTTTATGCAATGTTATAAGGAGCCCCCATTTTTTTCAGTGTGACCTACACAAGTCTTTCTTTCCTGCAATCAAGAGACTAATCCATCAAGGAAATGTGGCTGCTTTTGTACCTGAGCGTTAGCAAATAATTTCATTAAGATATGTAATACCTTACGTTGTTGTAGTTAAGTAGTTTCATGTCAGTTCTGATTCATAGTGACCCTGTATAGGGTTTCCAAGGAGTGGCTGGTGTGGTGCTATAGAATACCTTATGAGCAGGACTTAAAATTTTTCACCATATATGAGTATAAATCAATGACTAAAGGATGTGTTAAAGTGAACATAACCAAAGAAAGCTAATTAATGAATTCGCCTGGAGGGAAGTTGTATGTGTGTGTGTGTTTTCATATATGGTTCTACCCTTGACCTTGTTCTACTCAACCCTTTTATAATCACTTTTATTGAAGGCATGCTTATCAAATTGGCAGAGGACAAACATATCATTCAACAGGATCCTCCCAGCTGAAACAATGGGCTAAACCTAACAAGATAACAAGTAAAACAATTTTTATTATAGAAGTAATATATGCCCACTGTTAAATATTTAGAAAAGTATTGAGAAAAATTTTCTCTCTCTCTTTTTAAGTCTTTCGTTGTGAAAAATATAATTAACATTTTACCATAATATTTTTCACCATCGCTAGTAACCATCAAATCCTTTTTTTCTGTGTATGAACGTTTTCTTGACACTTTGTAATAGTGAAATCAATATAATATTTATCCTTTTGCTATTTCATTCAGCATAATATCCTCTGGTTTCAACATGTCATGGAGTGTTTTGCAGATTCTTTAAGTTTGTATAGTATTCCACTGTGCATATGGACCAGAGGTGTTTATTAATTTATCTGTTGATGAGCACTTAGGTTGTTTCCATCTCTTTGCTATTGTGAATAATGCTGAAATGTACATGGCTGTACATATATCTGTTTGTGTCTTATTTCTTTAAGATAGATACCTAGTAACTGGATTGCTGGATCAAATGGTATTTCTATTTCCAACTTTTTGAGGAATAGCCATACTGCTTTTCACAATGGTCGCACCATTTTATAGTGCCTTCAGCTGTGTATGAGAGTTCCAATCTCTCCACGTGTGCTCTTTTATCGAGCTCTGCTATTATTGCTGGCATGAGATGATATCTCATTGCTGTTTTGATTTGTTTTGGTAGCGTAGTGGTTATGAGTAGGGCTGCTAACCTCAAGGTCAGCAGTTCGAAACTATCAGCAGTTCTGTGGGAGAAAGGCTTTCTGCTCCTGCAAAGATTTACAGCCTGGGAAACCCTATACAGGGTTGCTATGAGTCGGAACTGACTCCACGGCATACCACCACCACTACCACCACCATCACAATGGTTAATGAGCATTTCCTCTGGTGTTTGTTTGGCCACCTGAATGTCTTTGGTGAAGTGTCTGTTCATGTCCTCTGCTGATTTTTTTTTTTTTTTCTTAAATGTTTTGTTGTGAATTATGTGATAGTTTACATGGGAGAACATTAGTTTTACATTCATTCTATCGTATATCGTCTCATTGCCATGGTTACAATCCTCTCCATGCAATCCTTCCCCCATAACTCCCAGGTCTTCAGCACACAGTCGCTCTCCCTCTCTGGATCTAAAGTCTCCAGTTGCTCCATCGCTCCATGTCATCATCTCTGGCTCCATTTCAGGCATCACTGCTTCTCTGGGTAGGGTCCTGCTCTCTGCTCTTCTCCCTTGATGATCCCAGTGATCTCAGCTCCTAGACTGAAAAGTTAATCACTCCCTCCTTGCTATAAAATGTCTATCTTTACATTTCTGACCTTCACAATCAGTCCTGATAACAATTATTCAATATTGTATCACAAGAGCCCCATCTGCATTTCATTGCATCAGCCCCGCCTAGTCAGATTGAATACTACTCACTGGAGATTCTATCTCCTACAGGCCCTCTGGATCTAGGTTCCCTCTTGAAAGCTTGTAAGCCAGTCACTTCTTGCCTTTGTAGTCCCCTGCTCCCCATTTTGGGTAGCCAATGTCCAAGTTGCCCATCCCTGTCTACTCTGTGTGTGGAGGGGGTGGGAATGATTATTGCTGTAAGGACCCTCTGCTGGTTTTTTAATTGGATTGTTTGTATTCTTGTTGTTGAGATGTTGATGTTTTCTATATACTTTAAGCTTTGTATTGTGAATCAGGTGATATTTTACAGAGCAGATCAGTTTTCCATTCAACAACTCATACACATTTTGTTTCATGTCATTGATTACAATCTTGAGAATGTAACATCACTTATTCTACTTCCTCCTTGTGTTTTCTGTTTCCATCCCCTCCTTCCCAATCCTTCTAAACTTTGTCCTTAGGTAAATGTTGTCTTTTGTATTTGAATAGTTGATTATTCTAAGGTGTGCATAACTCACTAGTGTTAATGTTCCCTTTGTAGACTTGTCTATTGTTTGGCTGAAAATTGATCCATGGGGTGAATTCATTTCCAGAACTGAAGAGTGACTAGGGGCCAGAGTCTCAGGATTCTACCAGTTTCTATTTGACCAGTTAGACTGCTCTTTTTTCAAGATCTTGAGTTTTATGCCACATTTTTCTCCCACTCTACCCAGGAACTTCTAATTTGACCCCTTTCAGATAAGTTGGAAGTAGTAGACAGCTACCATCTAGTTCTTCTGATCTCAGGGTCTTGGAGACTGATGTTGCATGGTCTGTTGCCATATGTCTTCAATTTTCTTCATCTTTTCCTTCAAACAGGGAGAGACTAATAATTGTACCTTACATGGTCACTCATAAGCTTTTTTTTATTTTTAATGTTTTATTGTGAGTTATGTGATAGTTGACATAGGAAAGCATTAGTTTTACATTCATCCTATTGTATATCGTACAAAGGGTATACACTACAAGCCTGCCACC
>NW_006409561.1:49735-50168 GCF_000296735.1 Chrysochloris asiatica | reverse complement strand
AGTACAATTCCCTAGACCCTCTGTTCTTCAGGGATCAACTAAAGGGCTGATATCATCACGTACAAAAGTGTCTTGATCCCGATGGAGCTTATGTTAAGAAACCAAATATATATGTTTTAATTTTTTATTTTTTAATTCCATATTCATAAATGTTTTGAAGTCCATATATTAAATTATAAATTCCCTTACATATATGCAACTATATGTGTATGTAGATGTCAGCTTGAGGACTAAAGTGCACCTGACCCAAGCCATGGTATTTTCCATGGTATGGTAATAACCTCATATGCATGCGAAAGCTGCACGGTGAATAAGGAAGATCGTAGAAGAATTGATGCATTTGAGTTATGGTGTTGGAGGAGACTATTGAAAACGCCATGGGCTTCCAAAAGAACCAACAGATCTGTGTTGGAAGAAGTGCAGCCAGAGTGCT
>NW_006409561.1:34497-47459 GCF_000296735.1 Chrysochloris asiatica | reverse complement strand
TCCACACAATCTAAAGCCTTTAATAAAGCACAAGCAAATATCTTTCTGGTATTCTCTGCTTTCAGCCAAGATCCATCTGACATCAGCAATGATATCCCTACTTCCACATCTTCTTCTAAATGCAGGCTGAATTGCCAGCAAGTCTCTGTTGATGTACAGAAAAAATGCAGGCATTTTTTCAATTATCTTCAGCAAAATTTTACTTGCATGAGATATTAATGATATTGTTCAATGGTTCCTGCATTCTGTTGTGTCACCTCTATTTAAAATGGGCACAAATATGGATCTCAGTCAGTTGAGCAGGTAGCTGCCTTCTAAATTTCTTGGCATAGATAAGTATCTCAAGTGCTGTTATCAGTGTGTTTAAAGATTTCATTTTGTATTCTGTCAATTCCTGGAGTCTTGTTTTTTGCCAGTATCTTCAATGTAGCTTGAACTTCTTCCTTCAGGACCATCAGTTTTTGATCATATGCTGCCTCTTGGAATGGTTGAGCTTCGACCATTTCTTTTGGTGTATTGACTGTGTGTATATCTTTCATCTTCTTTTGATGCTTTCTGCATCGTTCATTAATTAGCGCATATTGTAGTTGTTGTTAGGAGCCATCGAGTTGACACTGACTCATAGCAACACTATGCAAAACAGAATGAAACATTGCCTGGTCCTGGGCCAACTTCATAATTGTTGCTACATTTAAACCCATTGCTGCTGCCACTGTGCCAATCCATGTAGTTGAGGGGTTCTTCCTCTTTCTCTCTTGCCCTCCAATTTACCAAATATGATATCCTTCTCAAGGACTGGGCCCTACTGATACTGGTCCTACGTATGAGAAATGAAGTGTGTCCATTCTGCCTCCCAAGGATTCTCGCTGTACTTCTTCCAACACAGATTAGTTTGTTCTTCGGGCAGCCCATGGTATTTTTAATATTCTCCTCCAACCCCACAACTCAAATACATCCATTCTTCTATGATCTTCCTTATTCACTGTCCAGCTTTCATATGCATACAAGGTTACTGAAAATACCATGGTTTCGATTAGGCACACCTTAGTCCTCAGACATCTTTGCTCTTGAGCACTTTTAAGAGGTCTTGTGCAGCATATTTACCTAATGCAATCTGTCATTTGATTTCTTGACTGCTGCTTCTGTTAGTGTTGATTGATCCAAGCAAAACAAAGTCTTTGACAACTGCAATACTTTCTCCATTTATATGTATATTTATTGATCCAGTGGTGAGGATATTTGTTTTCTATACACTGAGGTCCGATCCATACCACAGGATCCCTAAGGCTTTACTCCATTGTGTCATCACAGTCAACTCTAGTCTGAGGAGGCAACTCTTCCCCAGTTGTATTTTGAGTGCCTTCCAACCTGAGGGGCTCATCCGCTGGCACTATATCTGACCATGTTCTGGTGCTCTTCATCATGTTTCAATATTCACTATTCTGTTGCTGACAGTGGTCCACTGCTATTCGTAAGGTTTTCATTGACTAAATATTTGGAAGTACTCCGTCTCTCCTTCTTCTTTGTCTGTCTTCATCTGGAAGCTCAGCTGAAACCTGTCCACTGTGGGTGACCAACTGGTATTTAAATTACCCATGACATAGTTTCCAGAATCACAGCAACACACAAGCCACTACAGTATGACAAACCGACAGATGAGTGGTGGGTTTAGTCCATGGAATCCCTAATGCAATATTACAACTTGAGGGATTTAGTTTTCATCTTGAGAAATGCTGAGAATTTTCTTCCATTTTGGTTTTCTAACTCTAGGTCTTTGCACATTTCATTATAAAACTTTATTTTGTATTCTCAAGTTGCCCTTTGAAACTTTCTGTTCAGCTCCTTAACTTTCTCATTTCTCCAATTTGCTTTAGAAGCTCTATGGTAGAGAGCAAATTTCAGAGTCTCTTCTAACATTCATTTTGTTCTGTTTCTTTCCTGTATTTTTTTTTAATGTTTTATTGTGAATTATGTGATAGTTTCTTTCCTGTATTCTTAATGACCTTGTGTTTTCCTCCTGTATTATTTTCTTGATGCCATCCAACTCTTCTGGTCTTCAATCATTAGTGTGTAAGCCATCAAATCTGATGCTGAGATGGCCTCTAAATTCAAGTGGGATATGTTCAAGGTCATCTTTTTGCTCTTGTCGACTTGTTTTAAATTTCTTCAGCTTCAGCCTGAATTTGTTCATGAGCAATTGATGATCTGTTCCACAGTCTGCCCCTGGCCTTCTTTTGACTGATGACATGAAGCTTTTCTACCATTTCTTTCCACAAAAGTAGTCAATTTAATTTCTGTGTGTTCCATCTGGTGAGGTCGTTTTGTATAGTCAATCTTTATGTTGTTTAAAAAAAGGTGTTTGCAATGAAGAAGTCATTGGTCTTACAAAATTCTATCATGCGATCTCTAGCATCATTTATATTGCCATGACATCTTTTTCAACTACAGACTTCTTCCTCTTTGTTTCCAACCTTTGCATTCCAATAGCTAGTAATTATCAATATATCTTGATTGCATGTTTGGTCAATTTCAGACTGAGAAATTCATAAGACAGATGTTTGTTCTTCTGGCACTCCATGATTATTTCAGTATTCTTTGAAAACACCATAATTCAAATTAATTGATTCTTCTAGTCTTCCTTATTCATTGTCCAAATTTCACATTCATATGAGGTGATGAAATATACCATGGCTTGGGTCAGGCACACCTTAGTCCTCAAACTAATATCTTTGCTCTCTAACATTTTAAAGAGGTCTTTTGCAGCAAAGTTGCCTAATGCAATACATCATTGATTTCTTAACTAATGTTTCCATGGGTGTTGATTGTGGATCCAAGCAAAATGAAATCTTCGACAACTTCAATTTTTTTCTCCATTTATCATGATGCTTTTGTTTTCTTTGCACTGAAGTGCAATCTATACTGAAGGCTTTAGTCTTTGATATTCATCAGCAAGTATTTAAAGCACTCTTTGAATCCAGCAAGCAAGGTTGTGTCATCTGCATATCACAGGTTGTTAATGAGTTATCTTCCAATCTTGAATAAGTATAGTGAAAGGATATAACCCTGGAACATTCTCTTTTTTTATTTTAAACCATTCAGTATCCCCTTGTTCTGTTCAAAGGACTTCCTCTTTGTCTATGTATAGGTTCCTCATGAGCACAATTAAGTGTTCTGGGATAGCCATTCTTCACAATATTATCCAGAGTTTGCAGTGTTCCACACTGTCAAATGCCTTTGCATAGTCAACAAAGCACAAGTACACATCTTGCTAGTTTTCCTGACTTTCAGACAAGATCCATCTGATGTCAGCAATGATATCCCTAGTTCCACATCCTTTTGTAAATCTGACTTGAATTTCCCACAACTCGCTGTCATTTACCTGTCTTGTACCTGACCCCTTCTGAAGGGATCACAATAATTTTTTCAAACTTTTACTTGCATGAAATATTAATGAAATTGTTTGATGATTTCTATATTCTGTTATGTCACCTCTCTATGGAATTGGAACAAATTTGGACCTCTTCTAATAGGTTGGTAAGGTAACTGTCTTCCAAATTTCTTGGCATAGACATGTGAGGACCTCCAGAACTGCATCAAGTTGTTGAAACATTTTAACTGGTATTCCATCAGTTCCTGGAGCTTTGGTTTTTGCCAATGCCTTCAGAAGATTGGATTTCTTCATTCAATAATATAAGTTCTTGATCATATACTACCTCTTGAAATGACTGAACATCTACCAATTATTTTGATATAGTGACTATGTGTATTCCTTCCATCTTTTGATGCTTCCTGCATCATTTCATATTTTGCCCATAGAATCCTTCAATGTTGCAACTGGGGCCTTGACATTTTCTTTAGTTCTTTCACCTTGAGAAATACTGAGTATGTTCTGCCAGATCTTTGCACATTTCATTATAATTCTCTACTTTGTGTTCTTCAGCTGCCCATTGAAACTGTCTGTTCAACTCATATATATGCATATGTGTATATATATATGGAGTCCTGGTTTGGCACTGTGGGCTAAAGCATCAGACTACAAAGTCATTTGAACTGCAAGGTCAGTGGTTCAAGCTCACCAGCCGCTCCTCAGAAACCCTATACCGGGGTTGCTATGGGTCAGAATCGACTCGACGGGACTTAACAACAACAGCACTATATATATATACTGTATAACAGGAGGCTCAAATGACTTCGCAATCTGACGCATTAGCCCACACCAGGATTATATATATATGTGGCATATATTGTATGGTATTAATAACTATGATATATATGTCATCATAGTTACTGATGCCATATAATGTCCTTTCATGTAATATTGTACCTAGCAACTAGTCAGCTAGGTTTCCTGATGGTGTTACTAGATTCACTTACTTGTTAAGTAAGACCCCTTCAGAAGGGTCAGGTACAAGACCACACATCAAAATACAATTGATCTCCATCTTATTATCTGTCTTGTTCAGTTACCCATCCTTACATTATTCTCTGTTGAAGAAAAAAGAATGCTTTGTGAATGTTGGAAAACAGACCTACTTTCCCATGAAATATTTGTATGTGTATTTGTGCAGGGTCATACCACCACATACTTATGGTGTGCCCTGATGTGTCAAAGGTGAAAAAAGAAAGGCTACAGTGCAGAGAAAATATAAAATAGATCAATGCCTCTTTCGCAGTCATTTCTATATATGTAATTAAACCTAAAGTGCTGCTTCTCAAGAAAACACAAACTCAAGTTCATTTCAGGGTCTCCTTTGAGATGGGGTTTGGATGACACTTGGATAAAGGAATCATAATTCAATTATCCAATAATTTATTACACAACACTATGCCCATACTAGATATTTTGATGTGTAAACATCAGTGCATTAGACTCCCTCCCAGGCTTCGCATTTCAGATTTCATTAGTCAATAAAGCCAGGTTTATTTATAATAAAGTTAAGCCCTTCAAACCACTGACCATGGAAACCAGATTTTGAAATAATTCAGATTTGTGTTTCTGTTCATTCTAATTAAGGGTAATATCGGGAAGCACAGACAGTGGGTAGCATTGTTCGAGCACCATGGATTTAAGCAAGAAAATCTGATTATCAGCTCATGTCAGAAGCCAAGCGATAATGCAGCTTAGCATTCGTTTAGGCTTTTTCTTTGGCCAAAAGATAATTACCGTTCGTGAGGCCTTACGTAAGTGTATCTAATATCTAAGGCCCTAAAATTTATGAATAGCAAAAGCACACAATGGGCAAAAAAGAATTACTGTATTTATTATTTCGATGGCTTGTTCCACCATGATAATTTCATTATCCAGCAAAGTAAAATCTGTAAAATCAAAGTATAATTTCTTAAAGGACAAGAAGTTAAATATGCTGGCAAGCATTTCTGCCTGCTGTCCCCCAGTGAAAGTTATCTCTAACAAATAAGTGGGAAACGAATCAGAATTCTCATTGGAAATTTACCAAATGGGACTCAGGAGTTACCTATTGAGGTCAATGCCTGAAACAGATGTTAATCCTGTATAGTGAGATTTCTTTTTTTCTTTCAGACAGTGTTATTTCTCAATCCTGGGCTGTTGATAATAAATGCAATGCTTCCTACAAACCTAAAAACTAAAAAGTCTTCCTTAGCAAAGACAGATACAAAGTTGTGAAATCTCCAAAATTAGTTTGATGAGATCATCCAAATCAAAAAAGAAGCAACAGTTTTTGGAGAGAAAGACTGTCTGTCTTTAGTGATAGATATTAGATTTTTTTTTTAGAAAATATTTGATCTTTTCCTTGAATCCTAAGATTCTACTGCCTTCCTATTGCATCTCAAGCATTGTTCTAAGCATTTGATACGTGTTAGCTCATCAGGCCTAACAAGAATCCTCTGAAATAAGTTCTTTATTATCCTCATTTTACAGATGACAAAACTGAGTCACAGAAAGTTTAAATGACTTGCTCAACTGAATCCCAGACAAGTTTATATGTAGGGTTGTTGTTGTTAAGTGCTGTGCAGTTGGTTTCAACTCATAGCAACACTGTGTAAGGTTTCCAAGAAACAGCTGGTGAGTTTCAACCACCAATCTTACGGTTCAAACCAACCTTGAGATCAAGTGCTTATCCTAGGGTGTCACACCAGGAGTCTATATGTAGGGTGTGTCGTGGATTCAGTTCCAACTCATAGTGACCCTGCATGGGGTTTCTAAGGCTATAAATCTTTATGGAAGCAGAAAGCCTCATCTTTCTCATGCGGAAACAGCTGGTAGTTTCGAACTGCTGACCTTGAGGTTAGCAGCCTGACTTGTAACCACTATGCTACCAGAGCTCTTTATAAGTAGAGTGGTGGTGGTGGTAGGGGGATGGTGGTGGTTGTGTGCCACAGAGTAGGTTCCAACTAATAGCAACCCTGTATAGGGTTTCCAAGGCTGTAAATCATTAAGGTAGTAGAAAGCCTCATCTTCCCCCCATGGAGAGGCTGGTAGATTCGAACTGCTGATCTAGCAGTTAGCAGCCTAGCTTTTAAACCACTATGCTACCAGGGCTTCTTCTATATAGTGTTGTTGTTAAGTGCTATCAAGTTCGGTTCCCACCCACAGTGACCCTCTATAGGGTTTCCAAGGAGTAGCTGATGAGCTTCAACCATTGACCTTGCAGTTCAAAGCAACTGTGCAGTTCAAAGCATTAATCCACAATGCCACACCAGGACTCCTATATGTAAGGCAAATGTCTCCAAACAAACTCAGTGCCTTCTAGTCAATTCTGACTCTTAGCGACCCAACAGAGGGTTTCTAAGACTGAGTCTTCATGGGAGCAGACCGTCTCTTCTTTCGCCTGAGGAGCAGCTGATGGATTTGAATTGCCGACCTTTTGGTTAGCAATCCAGTGCTTACCCTACATAATGACACGGATGGAGCAAAGAATTCAGGACCTTCATTTTCTGATCTGGCACAACTCAAAATAAGAAGAAATAGCTATAAACTTCCATTAATAATCAGAATATGGAAAGTGCTAACTATGGATCTAGGAAAATTGGAAGTCGTCGAAAATTAAAAGGAACACATAAAGATCAATATCCTAGGAAGTGGTGAACTGAAATGGACTGGTATTGGCCATTGTGAATTGGACAAGCCTATGGTTCACTATGCTAGGAATAACAAATTGAAGAGGAATGGAGTCACATTCATCCTCAAAAGATTAATCAATGCTGTATGTGATAGGAAAATATTCACATGCCTACAAGGATGGTCAGTTATTACAACTATCATTCAAATTTACACTACAACCACCAAAGACAATGACATAGAAACAGAAGAATTCTACAAACTTCTTCAGTCGGCAACATTGATCAAACATGCAATCAAGATGCATTGATAATTACTGATGATTGGAATACAAAAGTTGGAAACAAAGAGAAAGAATCAGTAGTTGGAAAATATGATCTTGGGTTTGAAATGATACTGGAGATCACATGATAGAATTTTGCAAGGCCAACAACTTAGTCATTGTGAATACCGTTTTTAACAACAAAAACAGACTATTCACGGGGACTTCACCAGATGGAATGCACGTGAATCAAATTGACTACATCTGTGGGAAGAGACACTAGAGAAGCTAAATATAATCAGTCAAAACAAGGCAATGGACTAATTGTGGAATACACCACCAATTGTGCATATGCAAGGTAAAGCTGAAACTGAGAAAAATTAAAACACATCCACATAAGTGAAAATATGACCTTGATTATATCCCATCTGAATTTAGAGACCATCTCAGTAATATATTTTAAGCTTTAAATACTAATGATCAAAGACCAGAGGAGTTGTGGGATGACATCAAGAATGTCATACAAGAGGAATGTAAAAGTTCATTAAAAAGACAGGAAAGAAAGAACAAAATGGATGTCAGAATGGACTCTGAAATTTGATCTTGACAGTACACACCCATGTTTATCATAACACTGTTCACAATAGCCAAAAGATGGAGACAGCATAAGTGACCATCAATGGAAGAATGGATAAACAAACTTTGGTATATACATACAATGGAATACTATGCAAACTTGAAGAATAATGATGAATCTGCAAAATACCTTATAACATGGATGAACGTGGAGGACATTATGCTGAGTGAAATTAATCAATCACAAAAGGGCAAATATTGTGTAAGACCATTATTGTAAAAGCTTAAGAAAAGATTTATGCACTAAAAGAAATATTCTTTGATGGTTACTAGGAGTGGGAGGGAGGGGAGAGTAATTCACAGTTTAGAGGGTAGACACATGTTAACCCGGGTTACAGGGAGGGCAATACAAAAGAAGTGGCAAGGCAATATATAAGAAGAAGGAGGGTGGCAGATGCACAACAAAGATAGGGGTATACTTAGGGAGGTATGCATAGCCTAAATGGGATGTAGGTAAACAGTGATTTATATACAACCATGGAAAAACAGAGTTCTGTGATACAGGGATCAAGATATTATATGAATGGGTAAAGGACAGGGAAAAGGGTTTAGGTGCTTGACTATCTTGTGAATATTGGTTTCCCCTGCCTACTATTGTAAAATTGACATTTAAGTGTGATAGAAATGAGTATTGGGAATTATGATTTCAGAAAGCTTTAAACCTGCATTCAGCCTATAACTGATTGGATTAGCTACAAGAGGAATTAGAATTTGCTCAGGGAAATAGGCTTCTTGTTCTGCCTTTGTAGAGTAAGGTGGACTCCTGAGCCCCACCCTGAACTTTCTGAGTTGGGACCTTCACACTTGAAAAAACATGCAGACCAATTCAAAACTGCTGGGA
The DNA here is from genome assembly GCF_000296735.1 of Chrysochloris asiatica. Taxonomy (NCBI): domain Eukaryota; kingdom Metazoa; phylum Chordata; class Mammalia; order Afrosoricida; family Chrysochloridae; genus Chrysochloris; species Chrysochloris asiatica. Next base: position 38,681 of record NW_006409561.1, on the reverse strand, counting down.
GAACAGAAGAATTTTATTGAAAGAAAGACCTGTAGGAAAAAAGCGGATTATTTGGCTGTTGGAATATCAAGCAAGCTGTTTGGCAGGTCCTGTTTGGCAGGACCGAGGCAAGGAAAGTCAACCCGTCAGGGAAAACCCTATCTAAGACTGAAACTCAAAGGGAACCTGTGACAATCTAGTATGCCTGCTGATGATCACCTCTGTCTACTTGTGTGCAGAAATGGGGGAAATGCAGCAATGAAGACATAGGCTGAGTGTGGCCATGTTCCATTGATACCTGTTGATCTCGAGAAGAGAAAGAGAATAGGAAAGGCTGGCTGATCTGAAGTTTAGAGAGGTGTGTACTCCCATGCCCGTGGGTACTGATCTAGCCACTGGGGGCTAGAACTGACAGTAAAGCAGCCAGCTGAACTAAAGTACAGGGAGGCATGCATAAATTCCCAAACCCATTTGACATAACTTGGATGGCTAGCTGACAAGAACTAGACCAGACAAAGAGAAAGATGCTTGATACTGTGAGCAAGTGTAAATTGCTACAATTTGGTGAAATGGATCTTTGCTTATGGATGAAATTGTTCAAAATTTCCAATGGAATGGAAGGATTCTTCATATCAAGGAACAAGCTTTTTTTCTCAGTGCACTAGGTTGATACAGAAGGACAACTTTGACAATGGCTATCCAAAAAATGGGGGACTATAAAGGCATGAAGTGGCTGGCTTACAAGCTTTCATGACTGTGTTTAGTTTCAGAATGTGGGGAGTTAGGTAGAATCCCCACTGAATAGTTTTCCTCTTCTCTAGATGGATCTCATGAAAGGGGATGATGCTGATAGGATTTTATGATTCAATTGTTAGTAACAGTTAACAGGATTAATTGTGGTTTTCACAACTGTAATTGTAGGAAATGTGTAACTATAAGTGGGGAGTAGTTAATCTTTCATTTCAGGAACAGACATTCATAGGATCATCAAGAAGGAAGAGCAGGGTGGAATATGAGATCCTACCTAGAAAAGCAGCAATAGCAGAGATGGTGGCAGAGGGATGTCATGAGAGAAAGGGCAGCTGTGGGCTATAGGCCCATGGACTGAGTAAGGCTATGTGCCTGCAGGCAGGAGGCTGATTTGCTGAATATGCCTTTGTAACATATAAATGAATACATTTTTGTTGTTGTTGTTTGATATGTGTACATCAAATCTTTTTGCTTTGTTCATTTGTGAAGTATAAGATGTAGAATGGAAGCCACAGAGAGGAAATAGGATAACTGCTGTTGCAGGGAGGGGACTGTAATCGTTAAGATGAAACAAATTCATTGAATTGAAAGCTAATGATTTTGTCTGTTAACTTTCACTTAATTCACAATAAAAAGTAAAAAAAAAAAAAAAGACGAAGAAGAAAGTAGACAAGGCAAAGCAAATAAAAGAGCTAAACATAACATTTCAAAGGGCAACTCTAGAAGACAAAATACAGCATTATGACACACTCAAAGATACACTCCAGAGTCTGAAAACCAAAAGTGAAGAACATGCTCAGCTTTTCTCAAACTGAAAGAACTGAAGAAAGAAAAGAAAAAAAAAAAATCAAGCCTCAACTGTAAATACTGAAGGATTCTATGGGGGAAACTATTGAAAGATATAGGAAGCTTCAAAAGAATATGGAAAGAATACACAGAGTCACTGTACCAAAAATAACTAGCCAATGTTCAACCATTTCAAGAGGTGCCATGTAATCAAAAACCAATAAAATTGAAGGAAGAGATCCAAGCAAAAAATCAGTCTCCAAGAATTGATGAAATGCAAATGGAAATGTTTCAATATAGTAATGCAGTGCTGGGGGCCCTTACTCATCTATGCTAAGAAATTTGGAAGACAGATACCTAGCCAACCAAATGAAAGATAGCCAATCCAAAGAGAGGTGACAAAACAGAACACTAAAATCTATGAACAATATCATTAATATCATATGCAAATAAAACTTTGCTAAAGGTAAATAAAAAATAATTGCAATAGTACATCCACCAAGAGTTGGCAGAAATTCAAGTAGAATTCAGAAGAGGAGGTGAAATGAGGGGTATCAATGCTGACATTAGATGGATCTTGACTGAAAGCAAAAAATAACAGATAAATGTTTATATGTGTTTTACTGACTATTCAAAAGCATTAAACTGGCCTGATGGAGGCTAGGGTGGAGGTGCATGGAAGTTCACCATCAGTGATACAACAGAATACCAGGTAAAGCTGATCCAGGACAGAGCTCCAAAACTCAGAGCCACATAGCTAGGAATATCTTAAAAGTTTAAAGGCTTACAGCTAGTGGCGCTTGAAGCTAAAGTAAGAAATCTCATACTTTTGAATCTGCCAGGCTTTGAGGCCCAAAGCCAACAACTTGAGCAAGACCAAATGGCAAGACCAAGTGCGGGAGCAGAAACACCATGGAAAAACACTGTAGGAACCTTGGAGCACAGGTGGACAATGCACTTTGTTGGATTTGCTTTGTTCTGATTTTCTTTTCTTTTCTTTCTTTATTTTTTTGGTATCTGCTCATTGGCCCTCCACTGTTTGCATATCTCCACTCTGGTAACTAGAGGGGGGTGCCTGAGTGAGTGGACATCCTCCCACCCTCACCACTGGTGGGCTCTTCTGCTATGCATGCTCACAGGTACTAAGGCCAAGAGCAGGCCATGAACGTTTTGGTTTTTTTTAATATGGAAAAAGCCAGGACAGGGTTTTAGAGAAGGAGAAAGTTTAAAAACAAAACAGGCCAAAAATTAAATTAAAGCCTGAGGCATAGCATAACAACCAACAAAGGCATCTTGAAACCTCTCAGGCAGCTTTGGAAGCAAGAAGCTGAAGAGAGGACATTAATGTCATACACATATTAGGCTACAATTTTTTTTTTCTTCCCTCCCTCCTCTCCTTCTTCTGTGATTATAGACTGCAGTATTGAGTCTAGTTTTGTTTTGTTGTTGTTGTTTTGGGGCTGTTTTTTGTTTTTTTGTTTTCTTGCTAGTGCTGTTTTGCTGTTTTATGCTCCCCCTTCTACTTTTGGGGGTCTCTTTCTCTCCCTATATTACCCAAGAAGAGTCAGAAATTGCTGCCATGTAGTCAAGCTACAAGCACACTCTATAAAACACCAAAACCCAGGCAAGAACCAATACCAACTGCCATATGCCAGGAAGACAGACAACATCTGTGAAAGTTACTTTGAATTAAGCAATAATAAAAGTGAAAAAGGAAGTCCACATCCTGATCACGTCTACCTGGAAGAAATCAGAAAGCATAAAAAATGCTAAAATACATACTCAATTAAGAATTAAATAAAATACATATTCAATTAAGAATTAAGGTCACAGATAAACACTAGACATGTCCAAGAAGCAAAAGAAGAGTAGCACATGTCCACAAACAAGATAAAATGTCTGAGACAAATGACCTAGAGGTAGACCTGGACTCCATTCTGGAAGGAGGGCAGGCCTTGGAAATGCCTGAGAAGGAATTCAGAAAAATGATTATAAAATGTTTCAAAACACTATACAATGGAGTTGAGAAAAATAAGGAAGAAGTCAGGAAAGTGCTACAGAAACAATCAAACAAGATAGATACAGCATTGGAAACAATTCAAAACCTACAGAAAGACGTGCAAATGATCATTAACAGAATATCAGAAATAGACAATACTCTGACAGGGCAAAGGAGTAGAATAGAAGAGATGGAAGGCAGAACCAGTGAGCTGAAAGACAAATCTCTCAATACCACTAAGAAAAAACAGCAAACAGAAAACAGGATAAAAAAATCTGAAGAAGGTCTAAGATTCATGTTGGACAACATGAAGAGGAATAACTCAAGAATTGTCTGCATTCCAGAACAAGAAGAATCACACAAGTCCACAGAGGAAATAGTTGAAGAACTACTGTAAGAAATTTCTCTAACATCCCGAAAAGCGAAAAGATAAACATTCAAGAAGCTCAATGAACCCCAGGAAGGATAGAACCCAAATGAAAATCGCTGAGCCATATCATAATCAAGCTCTCCAAAATCAAAGATAAGAAGACACTCCTGAAAGCAGCTAGGGAAAACAGAAGAATTACATACAAAGGCAAGCAAGTCAGATTAAGCTCGAATCTCTCAGAGGAAACCATGAAATCAAGAAGGCAATGGGGAGACATATGTAAAACCCTGAAAGAAAAAA
>NW_006409561.1:33862-34397 GCF_000296735.1 Chrysochloris asiatica | reverse complement strand
AGAATAGAAGAGATGGAAGGCAGAACCAGTGAGCTGAAAGACAAATCTCTCAATACCACTAAGAAAAAACAGCAAACAGAAAGCAGGATAAAAAAATCTAAAGAAGGTCTAAGATTCATGTTGGACAACATGAAGACGAATAACTCAAGAATTGTCTGCATTCCAGAACAAGAAGAATCACACAAGTCCATAGAGGAAATAGTTGAAGAACTACTGTAAGAAATTTCTCTAACATCCCGAAAAGTGAAAAGATAAACATTCAAGAAGCTCAATGAACCCCAGGAAGGATAGAACCCAAATGAAAATCACTGAGCCATATCATAATCAAGCTCTCCAAAATCAAAGATAAGAAGACACTCCTGAAAGCAGCTAGGGAAAACAGAAAAATTACATACAAAGGCAAGCAAGTCAGATTAAGCTCGAATCTCTCAGAGGAAACGATGAAATCAAGAAGGCAATGGGGAGACATATGTAAAACCCTGAAAGAAAAAAGTTGCCAACCAAGAATCCTTTATCCAGCAAAGCTATCAATCAA
>NW_006409561.1:0-753 GCF_000296735.1 Chrysochloris asiatica | reverse complement strand
GAGGCTGTAAATCTTTATGGGAGCAGAATGCCTCATCTTTCACCCTTGGAACAGCTGGTAGTTTCTAACTGCTGACCTTACAGTTTGCAGCCCAATTCATAACTACTACGCTACCAGAGCTCTTTGTTATACACAGGGTTAATACGAGTCGAAACTGACTCGACAGCACCTAATACTAACAGTATGGAGACAGGGAGAGAAGAAGAGATAGTCCAAAAGAGCAAAAGACTCAAGAAACCTTCCCGTGCCATGGAAGGATGCAGCTGATCTCATCTAAGGATGCACCTCCTTCTCAGTCTCTGGTTCGGACACCAGAGGAGAGACTGGCACCCAGGGGACACTTGGCTGTAAGCGTGTTAGTCATTACATCCCTGTAGTGGAGTTGACAATGCCAGGCTCTCACTGTCACCTGCATGCCTCCTGCCAAGTGAATGGGCCTGTGCTTCCAATTTTGAAACTTTGCTTGCTCTGGGTCCTGGTGGAATGGCAGCAAGAAGGGAACTTTACTGAAGTTTGTTTTCTCCCCGACATAGTTCATGTAAGGAATCATGAACTCCCTTAGTTGCAAGGATTCTTAGGTCAAGCACTTGAAGCCCAAATGGAAAACTAATTCATGAAACAGATGATCACAACTGTATTATTTAGACATACTCTTCCCATGCTTTAGTAGAGTAAGAACAATTAGAAATCCAGGTAATGTTTTTCATCTTTCCTACAGTTAACCATTTTCTTTCCTCTAAAATGTTACTCTCC
>NW_006409560.1:49732-50894 GCF_000296735.1 Chrysochloris asiatica | reverse complement strand
CAGAAATGAAAAAAGAAGGTAATAAAGAGAAAAAAGAAAAAGCCAGCAACCAGAAAAAAAGAATATAATAAGTGTAAAGATAAAAGAGGCATAGAAAAATGGAATTATAAAAGAGAAAAATAAGAGAAGAAATAAATATAAGGAATAAATAATAAATAAAAATAAATATAAGGAATAAATAATAAATAAAATGTTGTATCCTTTGGTGTGTGTGTGTGTATATATATATATATATATATATATATATCCAAAACAATGAAATATTAATAAATAAAAATAGTTAGAAAAACCAAGGAAAGGAAAGAGAAAAAGAGAGAGTGTTAAAGAAATATCAAAAGGAAAAAAAAGAGAGAGAGACAAATGAGAAATAGGAGAAAAGTAGGAAAAACAAAAGCAGAAATAAAAAAGAGAAAATTCAAAAGAATGGAAAGAGAAGTACAGAGAGAAGAAAGAATAAACAAACAAAAATAATGAAACAAAACCCCAAGTGTTCCCTACCCCATTTACCACCCCCAGAAATGCAGCTGTTGGACCTGGGGAGAAGAAAACTCTGGGGGTCTTCTAGAGGGATGTGGATATGGGAGGGATAATGACATCAGAGTTCATGGCCCTAAATGGAGTTCTTTCGTGGGGGCCTTTGATGAAGCTGGTTTCAGTGTCTATTAGGACCACAAGCAGCTGGAGGTAGGGTGACTGGTTAATTGCAGGTCTGCTGGCTCTCTGGGTTCTGTAGGTCTGGAGTCGAGTCCACCTGAATCCAGGCACCAAAGTGGCACACTTGGCCTGCTTCACACTGGCTTGGTTCCCAAGCACATGGTTCCAGACTCTTGGAGAGCAGGGTCTGAGCTGAGGATAGATAATAGTGGGAGTTGGCCATACCATCTACGTCTGGAAACCAGTCAGTGAAAACCATAGGGGCCCCGATGATCCAATGTGTGGACCAGGGGCTGGCTCCAGGACAACAAACAGCAACCACAAGAAGCAGTCCATGCGATGACATGGAGAGATGGAGCAGTTGGGGACTTTAGACCCAGAGAGGGAGAGGGACTGTGTGCTGACGACTGGGGGGCAGGCTTGGCTTGTAGTGTATACCCTTTGGTTGGTTGATGATGCATGGAGGGGATTGTAACCATGGCAATGAAACTATATATGATAGGATGAA
>NW_006409560.1:8118-13167 GCF_000296735.1 Chrysochloris asiatica | reverse complement strand
TCCAGGTCTACTTCTAGGTCATATGTCTCAGATATTGTTTCTGGACATGTGCTGATATGCTCTTCTGCTTTTGCTTCTTGAACATGTTTAGTGTTTATCTATGGCCTTAATACTTAATTGAGTATGTGATGTGGTATTTTTTATGCTTTCTGATTGCTTCCAGGAAGATGTGATCAGGATGTGGGCTTCCCTTTTCACTTTCCTTATTGCTTAACTCAGATAACTTTCACAGATGTTGTCTGTTTCCCTGATATATGGCAGTTGGTATTGGTTCTTGCCTGTGTTTTGGTGTTTTATAGAGTGTGACTGTAGCTTGCCTATATGGCAGCAGTTGCTGACTCTTCTTGTGTAATATAGGGAGACAAAGAGTCCTCCAAAGGTAAAACCGGGAGCATATAACAGCAAAACAACACCAGCGGGGTGAAAAAAAATGAGAGAAAGAAAAATAAAAGACTGAAAAACAGCAACAACAAAAACAAGCTGATACTGCAGTCTCTATTCACAGAAAAGGGAGAGGAGGGCGAAAAGAAATGAAGGAAAAAAATAAATCTGTAGCCTAATATGAGTATGACTTTAATGTCCTTTCTTCAGCTTACTGCCTTCAAAGCTTCCCGAGAGATTCCAAGATGCCAGTGTTTGTTGTTATGCTATACTTCAGGCTCCAATCCACACTTCAGCCTGTTTTCCTTTTAAACTCTCTTTCCCTCCCTACAGCCCTCTCCTTCTTGTTCCCATGTTAAAAAACAGAACAAAAAGCAAACAATAAAAGTTCAGGGTCTGATTTTTGGCTGAGTATCTGTCAGCCGTTTGGTTTTAAGTACAAACTGTCTCTTTACATTTCGAGGAGATCTGTGCACATGCATAGTAGAACCCTCCAAGGGTGGGGCTGGGGTGTCCACTAGGTCAGGCACCCCTATAGTCACTAAAATGGAGGTACGCAAACAGCTAGGGACCAGCGAACATATACCAAAAAAAGAATGTCCACACCTCTATCTCCACGGCTGTGTCAGGCATTGGTGGCTGCTCTGATCCTTTCCCTACTTGGCCCTACACAAGATGGCGGCTCCTGGAGCAGCTGAGCATCCCGAACCAGAAAGCAATGGATTTCTTGCTTCTGCCACAAACTCACCGAGCTGTAAGTCTTCCAACCTTCTAAATATTCCTTTATATTTGGTTCAGAGTTCTGGGACCATCCCCTGAGCCTTCTTGGTCCTGTATTCTGTGTTGTTGCTGGCAGAGCTCATCACTGCACTTCCACCTGATCCGCCATCTTGTTTGTCTCTCTCAATATATAATTCTTGGTTGTCAATTTTTTTCTTTCAGACTCTTAAATATCATATCATTGTTTTCTTGCCTGCGTGGTATTTGCTGAGAAATCAGAGCTTAGTTTTATTAGTTCTCCTTTATAGGTAACTTTTTGTTTTTCCTGAGTTGTTCTCAGGATTCTTCCGTTGTCTTTGTGTTTTTCTTTAGCATCTATCCTGTTTGGAGTTTGTTCAATTTCTTCAATGATTGTCTTCTCATCTTTCATGATGTTATAGAGTTTTCTTCCAACAGCTTTGGACATTATTCTTTATGGTTTTGGATTTGTTTGTTTCTTTGTCTCTTCTGTTCTGGAATTCCAATCAGATGTCAGTTATTCCTCTTGTCTAACTTCAGCTCAGCACTGGGCTGCGAATCACAAGGTCAGCAGTTCAAACCCACCAGCTGCTCCTCAAGAACCCTATACAGGGTCGTTAAGAATCAGACCGGACTTGAAGGCACTTAACAACATTAACAACAACAACTTTAGCTCTGTGCATTGAATTGAAATTTTAGAATATCAATTCAGTGCTAGTCTTTTAGAGATAGTAATTCCAGGTATGGCACTGTGACTGTGGGTTAGTGTGCTGGACTGCACAGTCGATTTGAGCCTCAAGGTCGGTAGTTCAAGCTCACCAGCTGCTCTTTGGGAACCCTATACAGGGTCGCTATGAGTCATAACTGACTTGAAGGTACTTAATAACAACAACTACATACCCCAGTACACCTGGTGGGGTGCTGTAGGATCAACACTACATTGCTAACCACAAGATTGGCAGTTCAAACCCACCAGCTGCCTTCAGAAACCCCATACAGGGTCTCTATGAGTCGGAACAACACCAACATACCCAATACTGATTGGCTTCTTTATACTCTGCTCCTCCTCCCATCTTTCTTCCAACAATGCCATATGGAAATAAAACTTAGGTTTCAATGCCATGATAGCTAAGCTGAAAGATGATTAAGCCTAGCTCTCTCCAGCCCTTAGCAGATTGAGGCCTGGAAAGTGGGCAGTCTTCTGGCAGTGTAGAGGAACATAGGATTTGGAATTTGAAGAGAATGATTTGTTCCTGGTCTTGCCTGAGCTTTATCTGTAAATGGGACAGTACTTATCTCACAAAGTTGGTGTCATAATGTGCTCTGGAATCTTCAGAAGTAGAATACAAATATTAGTTATTTTAACCAAAATACAAATGAACCAGATGGAAAACTACCATAATTTTTTTAAATAAAAATTTTTATTGCTATGTAATACCATAAGTCTTTGGTCATAAATACCTTGAATTAAACTTAATATAATCATGAACATTAGTTTGGTTCATATAATAAGTATATTATTTGGTTATCAAAGAAGTGGTTTCATTGTAGAAGAACCTATAAACTATTTTATTTCAGTCAATATATCTTTAAATTAAGTTGATGCATAACTTCTAGTATAAAACAATTGCAACTGCTTGATTAAAGTGTGAATTTTAAAGAACACTCTTGTTTCTTGCCAGGAACTCCTCAAAAGGAAAGCTAAGTGTAATTGTGTGCATTCTCTCTAGTCCAGGTCTACATTCTATATCCTTGTATGCCCTCTCCCACACTCGATTTTACATACCTCTATTCTACAGGGTCTTCTGCTCAGAAAGCCCTGTTTCCTCCCCTCTGTGATATCCCTGGTATTTCTACTAGTCTTTGAAGTCTCTGGTAGCACAAATGACTAAGCACTTGGCTACTAACCAAGGGTTGGTGGTTCAAGTCTACTCCAAAGTACCTTGAAAAAAAGATCTGGTGATCAATGTATGCAAAGTCACAACCATGAAACTCTGTGGGACACAGTTCTATTCTGAAACACGTGGGTCGCTGAGTCGGGGTCCACTAAACAGCAATAGGATGGGATTTGGTGTTTTGTTTGTTTGTTTGTTTCCCATGAGAAATGGGTTCTGACTCACTACCTCTTTCTGAGGGAGGCAAGGTGTCCATGTGAATGAAAGTCTGAGCGCTCCCTAACCCGCTAAGAATAACTTGATCCAAGCAAAGCTTTAGGAAGGTTAGAATGGCATGATCAAGAACATCCCTCCTTTTTCTTTGATATTTTAATGTTTTTAAATGAGCTGTAGTATATACAAATGAAAGCAAAAACACATGTAAAATTTAAAGAGATAAATGCCTAGATTCAAATATTTATATAGTGTTGTCCTCCACTCACCCCTTGTTTTTTTTCCATAACAAAACAAGGTAAATTCGCTGCAGACTCCTGTGATAATCTTTTCCCTGCTTTTCTTGATAGCTTTAGTTTGGTGCATGGATTCTTAAACAATGTAATCTCATTTGCCAGACTCAAGCTATTTATAAATGGAATTATGCTATATATAGTCTCTTGTGTCTTGCTTCTTTTGCTCAACATTGGCACGTTTACCTATGTTATTGTATGTAGCTAAAACTCATTCATTTTCATTGTTGTGCAGTACTCCATGGTTTGACTCTAACAATTTGCTAATTCTACTGCAGGTGAATATTTGTAGTTTCTAGTGTAAGGACTATAATAAGGAATCCTGGTTGAAATATTCCTGGATTTATTGTATATATCCCTTAAATATGTGTAATAGTTCTCTTTTTTCATGATGACCCCTCCTAAGGAAAAAGATAATTAAAAGGCTAGCTAATTAATTCATTTAATACTGAAGATAATATTTTATTAAGTAGAGTTGATTTTTGGAAGGCCACAAGTCATTGTAATATCTAAGATTTTTTACTCCCTAAAAACTAAGTTTTGCTCCTTTGGAGGCAATTTCACTTACATTGTGTTAGGTTATATACCTTGGACCATACTTGTTTGGGTCATTGGAAATATGAATAAGTTTTGTTGTTGTTATGTAGTATCAAGTCGGTTTCAACTCATAGTGACCTTGTATAAGATTTCTAAGAAGCAACCTGGTGGGTGTGAACCGCTGACCTTGTGATTAGCAGTGCAATGCTTATCCTACAGTGCCACACCAGCCAAACTGTTTTGCAAAGAAGTTATGCCAATTTACATGACCACCAACAGGACACGGGAGTTTCTGCAGTGTTAGACACGCTTAATATTGTTACATTTAGTATATTTATTACATAAATTCTTCATTCAATAACATAAATTCTAGTTTCTTATCAAGGTTGGCAGTTCAAACTCACCAACTGCTCCTTAGAAACCATATACAGGGTTGCTATGGGTCAGAACTCACTCGACAGCACATAACAACAACAACATCCTAGTTACCTTATTCTCTGCTGCATTAATACCAGACAGAACTTAACTGAATAAGCCCAAGAGGAGGCCAGAAGCCCTGTAAGATATCTGGACAGACAATGCCTGACAAGATTGATATTGTAAAAGAATTTATGACTTGACATCAAACTTTAGGATTCTATCCCATGGCCCAGAAGCCTTACCTCTATGAATCGTGGTTGAACTCAGCCCATTTCTTCATTGCTGCCTTTCCCCCACGTCCACTCACCAGTAGACCAATGTGGTCACCAGCAAGCTTACATACCTGCTCATGTGTTTCCTTTGAGTTTCAGTCTTCCAGTGGGGTTTGTCCTGAAGGGACTTGATTGCTTGCCTTGATGGCTTCCTGGTAAACAACTTGACAACTTCAATCTTTCTCCATTGATAAGAATAACATTCTTATCATTCTTCTTGGATCAACTATCAACTATCAACATTTACGGAAGCAGCAGTCAAGAGATCAGAGACATATTGCATTAGGCAAATCTGCTGCT
>NW_006409560.1:6658-7482 GCF_000296735.1 Chrysochloris asiatica | reverse complement strand
ATACTGCAAAGGCTCCACAAGAAGCCTATTTCACTGGACAAGTTCTAGAACCCCTTTTAGGTATTCCAATCAGGTATAGGCTGAAGATGGGTTTACAAGCTTTCTGTAATCTTGTTTCCCGACATTCTTTTCTGTCCCACTCAAGTGTCTATTTTACGGTCGTAGGCAAGGGAAACCAATATTCATAAGACAGTCAAGCACTTAGTATTATTTTCTCTCTTCAGACGATGCCTTGATCCTTGTATCACAGAGCCTTGTTGTTCCAAGGTTGAGCATGCATCGCTATTTACCTCTGTCCCATTTAGCCCATGCGAACCTGCTTCAGTGTTTCCCTATCTACCTTGTTCTTCCACCCCTTCCTCCTTCTTGTGTATTGCCCTCCGTAACACCCAAACTATGATGTGTCTGCCCTCTACCCTGTGCTCTACCATCACCTCCTTCCACCTCCCCACACCTCGCCCCAACAGCCCCCCACACCCACAACCACTGGTAACCAACAAAGATTTTTTTTTCCTCTTTTAGCATGGTTATCTTTTCTTAAGCTTTTATAATAATGGTCTTATGTAATATTTGTCCCTTTGTGTGACTGAGTAGTTTCACTCAGCATAATGTCTTCAAGGTTCATCCATGTTATGTGGTGACTTACAGATTCCTTTTATTCTTGAAGGTAGCATAATATTCCATTGTGTGAATGTACCACAGTTTGTTTATCCATTCTTCCATTGATGGGCACTTAGGCTGTCTCCGTCTTTTTGCTATTGTGACTAGTGCTGCTGTGAGCATTGGTGTGCATGTATCTACTCTCGTTATGGCTCATATTTCTT
>NW_006409560.1:0-5037 GCF_000296735.1 Chrysochloris asiatica | reverse complement strand
CTCGATGGCACCTAACAACAACAACAATGGCTAATGATCGTGAATGTTTTTTCATATGTTTGTTGGCTTCCGTAATCTCTTCCTTGGTGAAGTTTCTGTTCATGTCCTGTGCTCTTTTTTTAATTGGATTATTTGTCTTTTTCTTGTAGAAGTGCTGTAGTTTCCTATATATTTTAGAAATGAGTCCCTTGTCTGATATGTCACTGCAAAGGATTTTTTTCCCATTCTGTGGGCTCCCTTTTTACTCTTTTGGTAAAATCCTTTGATGTACATAAGTTTTTAATTTTTAGAATGTCCCAGTCATGTATTTTGTCTTTATTCGTTTGAATAATTTTCACAATGTTTGGTTGTCTGTGTGTGCCCTGGATTACAGCCCTTAAATTTGTACCTATTTTTTCATTAATGAACTTTATAATTCTGGGATTCACATATAGGTCTTGGGTGGATAGTTATGGGAGTTGGGAAGGGTGGTGTTAGAGGACATTTTGCTGTTTCATCTACTTGTGTGCCAACTAGATACTCTACAAAAGCTGTTAACAAGCTATGTTCCTGACATGGATTGGTGGTATTTTCCTGTGCCCCTCTCCCACTCACACACCTGTCTGGCACCTTTCATTTTTCAAAGTATGTTTCCTTGCATTTACTCAATATGTTGTTGTTAAGTGCCGTTGAATCTGTTCCGACCCACAGCAACCCTGTATGGAGTTTTCAAGGAGCAGCTGGTGAGCTTGAACCGCCAACCTTGCAGTTTGAACAGACTTTGTAGTCCAGTGCATTAACCCACAGCACCATGTGTAGCAGCGTTTTTCAATGGCATACCTTTTGTAGTGATCTAGACCCTAGTTATGAAAGAAGCCAGAAGCTCAAACTGACATAAGCATGAATTTTCTCATGGAACCAGATCACAGACTTGTGGCCTTAGCGATCCCGGATTTGGGGATTTAAGGTCTCAGTCATCTTTGTGTTTATTGCTCATCTTTGTTTCTCTGTTGATGTAATTTTTTTTCCCCACAGCAAATAAGGTGCTTTCTTTCCTTGTAGCAAAAAAACATGGTCTCAGGCAGTTCCAAGATATCATTCTTCCTATTGCTTGAAGAACACCTTTCCTGGGCCCCAAAAAGAACATTGTGGGCAAGGATCCCATTGGACAGGAATGGGCTGCTGTGATGGGCAGCTGGGGCCAGGACAGGGTGTGGTGACTGTCTGCATGCACCCCCAGAACACTGTGGTTCAAATGAGAGGACACAGTTCTCCCAGAAGAGGTGAGAGTGAGGGTGGATGGGTGCTTCTGGACATAGCAAAAGTCCATGATAACTTGTGTTCTCCTCCTTGGTTTCTTCCTGTCCCTTCTAAGCAAATCTACTTTTCTGTCAACAATTTCAAATGAAGGAGTTTAATGGAAACCATGAGATTCCAGTTCTTAGATTTGTCCCCATATGTGACATACTCTATTTTCTGAACTGACTCTATGTTTTCACCTAACAACAGATACCAGAAATGAGCACTTGGTTCTTTTAGTACTTTAGCCAGCGAGCTGCTCTGTCTCCCTCACCACCTCCCACACCCCAGAGAGAAGGGATTTGCTCCAAGGTACCCGGTAGTACCCAAGTATCTCCTTCTAGGGACAATAGAGCTCTTCCTTTCTCAAGCTCTGACACTCCATCTGGGGCCACACCTCATGGGGTGGGAAGGGCAGGGCTCCAGCACGGGTGAGGTACTGGGGACCAGGAGGTCAGGGAGCAGCTTCAGAATTGAGCCCCAATGGTGGTGGTCAGTATGTGTAGCAGCAGCGTAAAGACAAGTGGCGTCAGCCTCCGCCCTGCTACAAATATTACTGTCCACGCTGAGACTTGCCAATAGCCCCGATCTGTAATTAGGACCATAAACAACACAGTATAGGCCTCGCACAAATGAACAGTTGTGGGGTGTTAGGGGCCCTGTGGGTTATTCACTGAAGAAAAGGAGGGAAAGCTGGTTGCTATTGAACAAATTGCTACCAGATGTAGATTTCAGTAAACACCACACTGTTGTTCCCTTGCCTGAAGGTGCTCTGAATTTCTTAAGGCAGCAGAGTAATCAGGAAACTGGGGTTGTTCCAAAGGGAGCAGGGCCTCCTGGTGTTCCTGTTCCTGGAGGTTTGTTCACAACATGCAGGACTGCTCCTGATAGTTCCTAAGAGGCCTCTCTCCCCTACCTGCCACTTTACACAGAGGTCGGATACTTACAATGTAGCAACCGGAGCCCATGGAACCTAAAAGAAACAAACACTGGTTAAAATAGTACAAAAGGAAGGCCTCACTATGAACAGTCAGCTCCTGCATGGGGGCGGACGTGGGAGGAGGGAAGAGTTATAAGAAAATGGGGGTTGTTGACTTCTTATAGATGCTACTTTAATAGCCAGGCCAGTAAATCTCTCCATGAGCACAGCACAGTGTCCTTTGCCTCCTGGCAGACGGGAGACATGGGCATGGTGTCAAGTAAGTACAAGTAAGAAACGGACAGCCCTTCAGTGTCACGAAGAGGCGAGGCCAGGCGGCTGTGTGAACTTGTAAAGGGGAATCTCTTCTATCTGCCTTCACTGACTGCTGCCACAGGGCCCGCCCAAAAGCAAAGGCTGAAAGATCCCAGAGCCTACACACTAATTTGCTATACCCCAAAGGGAATGGGATTGAGAAAGACTGTGTGTGTGTTGGGAGGGGCAGGGGTATGATTGATTTTAGTGTGGTATAATGAAAACCTTCTCATGATCCCTAGAATAGAATGATTCCAGATTGTGATTTCCCTGACCATTCTTCTTGGTTATAGAGTCTCTGGGTGGTACAAATAGAGAGCATGCTCAACTGCTAACTTAAATATTAGAGATTTGAGTCCACCCAGAGGCACCTTAGAAGAAAATGATCTGCTCTGAAAGCTCAAAACCCCTATGGAGCACAGTTCTGCTCTGATCCACTTGACGTCGCATGAAAACTGGCTGTGTCTCTCTTGGCTATGGCTCCGTAGTAAGGAGTCATGCACCAATTAGATGGTTGGCCTGAATCTAACAAATATTTTTAGATTATCTACTAGCCCTTTCTTCGTAGTTAGTTCTTAAGCTTCTTGAGGGCAATACTACACCTTTCTAATTTTGTACCCTCATAAGACTAACAAATGTTTTTATATAAGTGCATTGGTTGAATGGGAAAAGAAAGCAATTTTACATAAAAAGCATGTTAACTAATGGACAGCAATTTCCTTTTGAATTGTGTGTGAGAATGCACAATTCAAGTGTTAAGTGCTTGCCTGCTAGCCAAAGATTGTAGGATTAAAGCCACCCAGAGAAACATCAGAAAACTAGCCTGGTGATCTGCTTCCAATATGTCACAGATTTGAAAGCAACCGTTGAGCAGTTCTAAATGGCATATAAACTGTAACGGTAAACAACAACAAGGAGATGATTGGAAGCCCTGGAGCTGAAGCAACCCCATCAACATTATATTTAGACTTG
The DNA here is from genome assembly GCF_000296735.1 of Chrysochloris asiatica. Lineage (NCBI taxonomy): Eukaryota > Metazoa > Chordata > Mammalia > Afrosoricida > Chrysochloridae > Chrysochloris > Chrysochloris asiatica. Next base: position 1,553 of record NW_006409560.1, on the reverse strand, counting down.
GCCCTTAGTTGATAAACCTCTGTCTCTGCTTGAACTTGTGAGGAGCTCCACATCTCAGATGTGGACTATTCTGATAGGTTTTCTTAGCTCATGACACTGTTGGTGCAATGGATAACTTCTGAGGGCTTGCTGCACCCAGCCACTGTACTGCACCTTTATTCGGAATCTTTCATGGAATCTTCAAAACCACTTTATTTTCTATATTAACTTTCCCAAGGTTTCCTAACTGTGTTTTTAACCACTACTCTGCCATGACTGACACATTACACACATTAGTTGGGTCTGTCCATAGTTAGTTGAATGGCAAGCCTTCATAAATTTGATCCCAAATCTGTCTTTCAAATCTGGGTTATTTTTGTTGAATTATAAAAATGTAGTGTAGTGGTTACGAATCGGGCTGCGAACCTCAAGATCAGCAGTTCGATACTACCAGCCACTCTGAGGGAGAAAGGTGAGGCTTTCTGCTCCTGTAAAGATTTACAGCCTTGGAAACCCTATTCAGGGTCGCTACGGGTCGGAACCGACTCGACAGTACTTAACAACAACAACAACATAAAAATGTTTTATTGTATCAAATCTGGGTTTTTATAGGTCACTCTGGTCCATGGTCCCTACCTCCACAGGACAGAAACTCAACTCTGCCAAGTTCATGAAGGGTCTCAGGGACTAACTCCCAATAACTGACCTCACAAGAGATTAATGTATAAACTAGAAAGTTCTCTGTGTCCTGTCTGTCACTATCCATATGTCCATGGGAACATAAGTGGTAATCAGAAGGTTTAATGGTCACCGCACAGATCTGTGATACCTCATGTACCAATTAGGTATGCTCTCTAGAGGAACCAGATACTTAAACTTGCTAATCCGTGGACAGTGGCAGAGACATGACCACACTCTTGCACACTGGGGTCTCCTCTTTTAAACTTCCCATGTACCTTGTTACACCTTCTGAACAGTCTTCTCGAGGTAGGTAGGTTTTCGCTTTCTTGGTTAAAAGCTTATCTCTTGAGATCACTCCCTTGTCACTTGGCTTGAAGTTAGAAACTCTTTAATATTTTCAACTGCTTTTCAAAGCCTTTTCAGATGATCAAATGAATGATTTTCACACAACTGATATCCTCCAGGGCATGTCAGTTCTTAATAATTCCACCCTCCTTGTTGTTGTTGTTGTCAGGTGCCATCATAGCGACCCCATGCACAGCAGAACGAAACAATGTCCGATCCTGGGCCAACCTAATTACCACTGCCACACTTGAGCCCATTAATGATGCCACCTAGCCGATCCATCTCATTGGTGGTCTTCCTCTTTTTCTCCGAACCTCCATCTTACCAAGCATGAAATCCTTCTCCAGCGACTGTTCCCTCCTTACAATATGTCCAAAGTATGAGAGACAAAGTTTAGCCACCTTGGCCTCCAAGTAGCACTCTGGCTGCAGTTCTTCCAAAACAGATCTATTGGTTCTTTTGGCAGTCCATGGCACTTTTAGTATTCTTCTCCAACACCACAATTCAAAGGCATCAATTCTTCTACGATCTTCCTTATTCCAGCTTTC
>NW_006409559.1:49026-49713 GCF_000296735.1 Chrysochloris asiatica | reverse complement strand
GGCCTTGGTGATAGAAATGTTGCTGGAGATTGCATGATAGAATTCTGCAAAATTAATGATTTGTTCATTGCATATACCTTCTTGAGACAGCATAAGAGACGACTTATACACATGGACTTCGCCAGATGGAATACATAGAAATCAAATTGACTACATCTGTGGAAAGAGACGATGGAAAAGCACCATATCATCAGTAAAAACAAGGCCAGGGGAAGACTATGGAACAGACCATCAATTGCTCATATGCAAATTTAAACTAAAGCTGAAGAAAATGAAAACAAGTCCACAAGAGCCAAAACATGACCTTGAATATATCCCACTTGAATTTAGAGATCATCTGAAGAACTGATTTGATACATTAAACACTAAAGATCGAAGACCAGAAGAGTTGTGGGATGACATCAAGAACATCATAGAGGAAGAAAGCAAAAAGTCATTAAGAACACAAGAAAGAAGGAAGAGGTCAAAATGGATGTCAGAAGAGACACTGAAACTTGCTCTCCAGCGTAGAGATGCTAAAGCAAATCGAACAAATGAGGAGGTACAAGAGCCGAACAGAAAATTGCAAAGGTCAGCTCGAGAAGATAAAGTCAAATATTACAAAATGTGCAAAGATCTGGAATCAGAAAACCAAAAAGGAAGAGTATGCTAAGCATTTCTCAAGCTGGGGGAACTGAAGAAAAAATT